>NW_004443397.1:558904-575631 GCF_000184155.1 Fragaria vesca subsp. vesca
GAGAGAGAGAGAGAAATTACACACATATAGAAACAGAGATGCTTACAGAACAGAAACCCTTAATGAGAGCCCTACGAAGAAGTCACACTTCTTCTACTTCATCTCCAACGTCGTCAAATTCATCTTCACCGTCGTCGTCGTCGTGGGTTCATTTGCGATCGGTTTTGTTAGTCGTTGCTTCTTCGTCTTCCTCCTCCTCCTCACCAGTTAACACTGATCGGTGAGTTTTCCACTGTTTGTTTGCTGTTCTTCTTCTTCCCCCAAACATTAGATTTATTGTATTGATTTGGAAAGAAAGCTCGGATTTTTGTTTTCGTTTTTTTGAAATGTTCATAGCAGCCCGCAGAGTTTTGTTTTAGCTTTTATTTATTTATTTTTGATATTGCCTCGCAGATCCGGATCTGGAAGTTCTCTGTTGTGTCCAAAAAATGTCTCCTTCAGCTAGTTTTCGCTAGGGTTCATCCGAGACTACTCTCTTTCTGGGCTTCATATTATCATTTATTGCCTTTTGCTTTTCCATGAATGAGCTTGAACCGTGTCTTAGTTTGGATTGGCATTATAATGTAGCAAATGTCTCATCATTAAAAAGAATTATAAAAAATGTATAGTCTGAATTTGTTCTTTTTCTTTGGTGCTTTTCTGATGTTTCTATAGATGAAATGCACCACACATATATTTGCAATTGCTCTGTATACCACTTTGGATTGTTGGTTGTGTTTGTCTTAATGTGTTATCCACTTCCCTGGTGAAAGGTGAAAACTAATACGTTTTGTACTGCTGTTTTTCTCAGGGGAAGTCTTAAATCACCCTGGTCGCGAAGGAGGAAAAAACATGCACTTCTACCTAAACAATGGAAAAGTTTCTTTACACCAGAAGGGAAGCTCACTGATGGGGGTGTCAAGTTCTTAAAAAAAGTTCGCAGTGGAGTATGTTGTTGACTTTTTACTTGCTTATTTTCTCTTTTTAGTGTCTACATTGCATTTCTGTATTTGTTAACATAAGTGCTGCAGCTGTCGGATATTAATTAATTATGTTCCAATGCAGGGTGTTGATCCGAGTCTACGACCTGAAGTGTGGCCTTTCCTCCTTGGAGTGTAAGTATTTTACCGCTACTTCAATTTTTCAGTCGTGTGTGTTTTGGACAGATCTGTTAGAAAGATTTACCTATTTTTAAGAACTGGTTACCGCTACTCGATCTAGTTCTCTGAAATGCTTGATTTATGAATCTTTGCTGGTTTTGAACTCGAATAATGATTGGCTCTATCAACCAGTTAAGTTCTCTAGCTTAACTGTTGTGTTCTATCTTGTATTTTCTGAGTGCTTGGAATAGATGAACATGGAATATGATCACCATTTTGGTTTTACTTGGTTCCTGTGGATTCCTAAGTGCCAAATATTTTGTGTACTAGGGGAGCAATGGAGAACCAAATTATGTTCAATCATTTCATTTATTTTTTAGATTGTTACTGCTGGTGCATTTGGTCATAGAAATCTACATCTAAATGAATGGTATTAGACAATAATGGGTAATTTTACTTGTTTTCATTATTTGTCCAGCTTAGTTCTTTTGCTGGGAGGGAACCAATAGTTGGGACCCCTAATTCTAGTTTGGTATATGGAAAAGTAAGGCCTTAGTGCTGTAGTAGCATCTGAGAAAAAAGGACTTTGCAAAACGTTTCTCTCTCTCTCTCTCTCTCTCTTGATATACTGACATTGGTTTCTCTCGATCAACAGCTATGACGTGAACAGTTCAAAGGAAGAAAGAGAATCTGTAAAAAATCAGAAAAGGTATAGTGATTCAGTTGTTTGCCCTCTTCCTATGTATGCATTCGTGATCCTGATTAAATTTTTCTATGGCATGTTCCCTGTCAGCTCCCCTCTCCTTCCTTTTCTCTGTGTGTTTCCCTTCCTCACCTTGTCCACATTCTTTGTTCTATTTGTAATGCAGAAGAGAATATGAGGACTTGCGGAGACAATGCCGGAAACTTTTAACACAAAGTGAAAAGAGTTTTAAGTTAAAGGAAACTTCTGAAAACAGTAGCAATGAGGGCAGTGGGGATTTTAGTCAAATTGTAGATTCCACTGGCCAAGGGGATGTTACAAGTTCCCTGAGATCATTTTCAACTGAGGCAGGAAGCAAATTGCCCGAGGATACAAAAGATGCTGCCAGCCATCAAGCTGTTCAGACGTCTGAATCATGCGAAGGAGATGGTGAGAAGAGTGGAGTCACCTGTGAAGATGCCTCTGCCGGTGACTCAGAATCAACTGATTCTGATTCCTCTGAAGATGCTGATATCACTCGACCTTTACTTACTACTGAAGGAACTGAAGAGAATAATGTTGACGACAAGGCTACGGAAAACTCATCCGTTGCCAATGCAGAAAACAGGCACAAAACCCACACAGCAGAAGATTATGCCACATGGCAGAGAATAATCCGCCTCGATGCTGTGCGTGCAAATGATGAATGGATAATATATTCACCCACTCAGGCTGATGTCTCAGAGATCAAGGCACATCGATTAGCTGAGAGTGTTGGGATGAAGGATTATGAACACTTGGAGCCATGCAGGATTTTTCATGCTGCTCGCCTGGTTGCCATCCTGGAAGCCTATGCTCTGTATGATCCTGAAATTGGTTACTGCCAAGGGATGAGTGACCTACTTACTCCTATCATCTCAGTCATGGAAGAGGACGATGAAGCCTTCTGGTGCTTTGTGGGTTTTATGAAGAAGGCTCGGCATAACTTCCGGCTTGATGAGGCTGGGATTCGGAGGCAGCTTGGCATTATCTCAAAGATTATCAAGGGCAAAGATGTTACTCTCTATAGACACCTGGAGAAGCTTCAAGCAGAGGATTGCTTTTTTGTGTACAGAATGGTAGTGGTTCTCTTCAGGCGGGAGTTGAGCTTTGAGCAGACACTTTGCCTCTGGGAGGTAATCTGGGCAGATCAGGCAGCAATCAGGGCGGGAATTGCCAAGTCTGCTTGGGGGAGGATGAGGCTGAGAGCCCCGCCCACTGACGATCTCTTGTTGTATGCAATAGCAGCTTGTGTGCTGCAGCGAAGGAAGCTGATAGTAGAGAAGTACAGCAGCATGGAAGAGATCATGAGGGAGTGCAATAGCATGGCTGGCTGTCTGGATGTTTGGAAGCTTTTAGATGATGCTCATGATTTGGTGGTATCCCTTCATGACAAGATTTAGAGCACTACTGCAAGGGGATTTGGTATTCTTTGCTTTCTCATTCGTTCAGTGATTCCGCATTCCATTTCCTTTTTAGTTTTTGTTGCACCTGTTGAGGTTCCCTCTCAAACCAAGGGATCTCAAGGCCCACTTCCACACTGCTTAAGAAGCAATTTCTGTATTGAACCATGTTATGGGATTTATAATGTGTTGCCCGCGCTCTGATGCTCATCGGAGTGATTGTGGCAGCAAAGGCAGATTTAGTAACTGGGGGCTCTTCCGAGTGGTTTTAACACTTGACAATCAGTGAACACAATAACTGTGCCTTTGCATTTGGATATGCTTTGTATGGAACTCTAGTTCTTGAAGTGCTTATATATATATCCTCTGCAGGCTTTCACTAGTTTGTGTCCGTTGCCATTTCAGCAAGTTATATGCTCCCAAAATATATCATTGTCAGTCATTTTAGATTCCAAAATGAAACTTAAGAGGGCTCTTAAACTAAAGAAACTTTTACAATTAAGTGAATTGACCCTATTGTAAATGTAAAAATTGATTACTGCAAACTGACCATAGAAGTGTAAGTCACTAGCTGACTAAATATTTTTTTCTTAGTCATTCTTAGATTTACATCGACCAATTGAAAGCAAAACTATTCGACCGGAAGATTTAGTAATATTTGGTCAGTCACTCTTAGATTTACATCGAACCGCTCAAAACAAAACTATTTGACTTGAAAATTTATTTCTAAGCTTGGTTGAGTATGAAATGAACTGTAGAAAACAAAACAATTCGACTTAAACATTTACTTTTAAACGCGATGATTGAGCATGAAACTTGTTGATTAGTTAGTGACCGGGAAAAGTAACTGATTTAATATTGTTTAACGGCGTTAATGAGACGGACTTAAATTCGTGAATGCCTTCGTTAACTCCTCAAGCAGCTTCGATTTGATTCTTCTATTCCTCTCTCAGTCAGATCAGTCTTTGAAATCTGAGCGCTTTTCCGATCTCTCTCACAATGTCCACACCCGCCGAGGAGCCTCTGTCCCAAAACGGACTCCAACCCGACCCGACTACGAATCCGGAGTCCCAACCCGAATCACAGCCAGTCCTCGAGCCAGAACCGGCGCCAGTGCCTGAAACTCAACCAGAGCCGGTTCCAGAGCCCGAGGCTCAACCGGAGCCTGAAGCGAAACCGGAATTGCAACCCCGAACCGAACCGGCTGTAATCGATGGTGCAGATCCGACGGTGGAGGAATCCAAAGAGACCTCGACGCCGATCCAATCCAGTTCGCAAGGGACTGCAAGGCCTGAGCTGAAGAGAGACGAAGGGAGCCGTACGTTCACAATGAGGGAGCTTCTTAATGGCTTGAAAAATGAAGGAAATGACGCTGCTAATGAATCTAGCTCGCCTTACAGTTACAGGTTCACATCACATTCATCTCCCTTTGTAAATTGTGTTGTTTACATTATTTGGTGATGTAATTGTGTTTGTTGAGCTTGAAAATTGGTGCATATTACTACAATTATCAATCTTTATGTTTCGAAATCTCGTAACTACGAATGTGATTAGGTGTTTCCTTTGATAAATGTGTCTGGGAGAGAAGAAAGATGGAAACTGGGAATTGAATGATTCTGGTGGATGATTTTGTTATACAATTTGTTCACATTTTGTTTGCTGATTTGTGGCTTTGAATGTATCAGTGGAGAAACCCCCCGTCAACAGCAGCAGCAGCAACAACAAGAGCAGAACAATGCTGCAATGGAATTGATCAATAGTGTCACAGGCACTGATGATGATGGCCGATCCCGCCAACGCGTCCTTACTTTTGCTGCCAAGAGGTACCATCCTTTTACTGCTTCCTTCTTACTTTCCATGCTTGTAGCAGTGTAACATTATTTACTGCAACTGTGAGATGTATGCAGCTAGAGCATTTTTCTTTAATTTGAAGTCTCGGTTTTCTGAAATTGTAACTTGCATTTTGAATTCTGTAGGTATGCTAGTGCAATAGAGAGAAATCCAGATGATTATGATGCACTATACAATTGGGCGCTGGTTCTTCAGGTATGAAAGTCATGTGACTCTTGTATACTTCTATAATATAAACAATATCCAGCTATTCTTTTACTTTTAACGAGAAGTTCTTAATTTAAGAATGGTTTGTTTCACTCTTTAGCGCGTTAGAGAAAATTTACTATGTCAAAGACTCTAATGGTCATCATGTTCCATACAGGAAAGTGCGGACAACGTTAGTCCTGATTCTACGTCTCCTTCTAAAGATGCTTTGCTGGAGGAGGCTTGCAAAAAATATGACGAGGCTACCCGTCTGTGCCCTACACTTCATGATGTATGTTTGATTATCCTTATTTAATATAGCAAGCTATAATACCAATTATAAGGGGATGAGATAGGATATCAGAAAGCTAACACCTAGCAGATATCATAGTATCTATAGGTAGATGATGCTTTAATTGTCTTATTCATTTGACATATGACAATAATTGGGCTATTGTCATTACTATCCAGGCCTTCTATAATTGGGCTATTGCAATCTCTGATCGAGCGAAAATGCGTGGTCGTACAAAGGAAGCTGAAGAACTATGGAAGCAGGTTAGAATGAAATTTCAGCACTTGAGGCTTGCAAGATTGTAGACTTCTATCTATTGCATGTCTTGAAAAAAAATTATAACTGCCCTAGTTAGTTTTTAAATAACTATTTTGACAACTCTCAAGGATACTGTTTAAAATACATTAGTATATCGTAATTGAACACTCTGCTCTTTTCAAATATGCTCTCATTTACTATGATGCTGGGAGTCTGGAGTAGGTACCTTTGTGAGCTTAATCTTATATATGATGGTGCTAGTATCACATAAGCTTATTTATTCTTCACATCATAGCTTGAATTTATTCTATAAAAAAAAAAAGTCAAATAAGTGAAATTCACCTTTCTAATTTGATTTGCAGGCTACGAAAAATTATGAAAAAGCTGTCTTGCTGAACTGGAATAGTCCCCAGGTATGACTCAAAAATATTGAATTAGACTCTGTTATCTGATATTCTAAGACAAATTTTTATAGAACCCTTCTGATTTGATGAAAGAGAAAATATTATTTGTTTCCTTCGTTCCCTTGTACTAACACCATGCAATATCTTTCAGGCACTTAACAACTGGGGACTTGCTCTGCAGGTATATTAAGTTTTGTTGGTCTGCCTTCTAAAGTTCTATACTGAACTTTTGGCGTCCTCTACACGTACTTTTGTTTTGTGATATTCACTCCATTCTGATTTCTTTTGTGTGATTATGCAATGTAGGAACTTAGCGCAATTGTGCCTGCACGAGAAAAGCAATCGATCGTAAAAAGTGCAATCAGTAAGGTAGGATATTGTTTCGAGACATCAGAATGGTTGGATAAATGTGGAGGAGCTAACAATTAATTTCTTAGGTAAGTCCCTTAATTTTATACTGACTGATTTCGCTTTCGTCTGTTGCAGTTCCGGGCAGCTATTCGATTGCAATTTGATTTCCATCGAGCAATTTACAACCTTGGAACTGTATTGGTAAGTTTGAGTTACCCTCTCTAGCTTAGGATAATGGGCTTAGCTTCTTAGTTTGCACTATACTGTACTACAGAAGATAACAAGACATCTGTGTTCTTCTTATCTAATAATCTCATGTAAGTTGTAACTTGTTTCGCGAAACTGGTATAACTTTTTTTTATTTTCAGTATGGATTGGCGGAGGATACACTAAGAACTGGGGGATCTGGAAATCCCAAAGAAGCTTCACCTAATGAGTTGTACAGTCAATCAGCTATCTACATTGCAGCTGCTCATGCTCTGAAACCAAATTACAATGTACTGATCCCGTCCTTTTTTTCACTCAACTTTAGCTAAGATAAACTTGACATGAGCACCTTCTTAGATTCAGACTTTCTTGCAACTAGGGAAGAATATTTTATCATAAATAATGTCACTGATTCATTTCAATCTCTATGTGTGTCCGTTAGTCTGGTTTTGATATTTAAGGATATATTGTTACTTATTAATTTTAAGCTAAGCTTTTTTGTGATGCAAATTACTTTCAGGTTTACACTAGTGCTCTGCGGCTGGTGAGATCCATGGTAAGCATTACTACCAATCTATTCAATAAAGTTTCTACTCTTTTCTGTAAATCTTTCTTTGATCAATCATGAAATTGGTCTCTTGCTATTCTCTTTAAGAATTGGTTCTTGTGATTAATCTGATCCCCGATACTTGGACATGTTGTTTTTAAATCCTTATCCTTATAGTTCTTCATTATCAATAAATGATGGTAATCTTTGAAACAGCTTCCTCTGCCATATCTTAAAGTCGGATATCTTACTGCACCACCAGTAGGGAAACCAATTGCACCCCATAGTGATTGGAAACGATCACAGTTTATTTTGAACCATGAAGGGCTTCTACAGGTAATTCTTTATATTGATTCATGATTCTTCATATATTTAGTGTGTGTTAAGAAAAGAAAAATTATCTGCACACCTAAACCTAAACCCTATTTTCCTATCCATCACTTCAGCAGGTCAGCAAAGGTGACCAAAAGCAAGTACCCCAAAGCATCTCTGGAAGATCAGGAGATACAGCTATAAAAGTTAATATTCCAGATATCGTTTCTGTTTCAGCATGTGGTGATCTGACTTTACCACCTGGTGCAGGGCTCTGCATTGATACAATTAATGGACCTCTCTATCTGGTAAGGGTTCACCTTTTCTTACTTGAGAAGTTAAATCCTTTCTTGGATACATAAGCCGTATCAACTTTTGCATGTCATCATCACTTTGAATTCGGACCATGTTTAAGTTCCTACAAATAGGGTTGATCTTTATTCCGTTTTGGTCCTATCTAAAAATAAGTCAATCCTGTTCATTTATAATCAGGAAGAATTTTGCATCATGGCTGGTCAAAGCAAGCAACTTTGATCAAAAGAGATGATGATTCTACTGATATTAAGCAGCCTTAGCTTTGGCAACAAATAACCAATTAGGATATATAGTTAACAACTTAACTTGCATGCTTTACAATATTTACGAGGTCTTTCATGCATTCAATTCTTTTGGCTCTTATATCTCCTTTTTTTGCAATACCAGCTCTAATATATGGTTTTTGCTCTAGTCTAAGACATGATTATACACTTTTCGTTGTTGTCTAGTGATGTTATTTGTCAACATATCATTAGCATCCTACTGTTGTAATGTGAAGTACGTAGAAGTGAACCAAAGCACTGCCTTTTCGTTGTTGTCTAGTGATGTTATTTGTCGACATATCATTAGCATCCTACTGTTGTAATGTGAAGTACATAGAAGTGAACCAAAGCACTGCCTTTTGTATAGAATAAGCTTGCTTTCTAATGTGATTTCTTTCATCAACCTCTAGGTTGCTGATTCATGGGACTTCCTTGATGGATGGCTTGATGCAATTCGTCTAGTTTATACAATTTATGCAAGGAGTAAGAGTGATGTTCTGGCAGGTATTATAACAGGGTGATTTTCTTTTCATTTAATTAAATATACCACCAATTCCTTAATTTTGCTTCAGAGTGATGTATAATTTTTGTATCAACAACAGCTTGTTCAAATAAAATATGTATATTGTAAACTCTGGATGCGTTAAATATAATTTTTATTACAGAATCAAAGAGGGTTTTTTAGGATAAGGTTCATTCAGAACTTGCTTCTCCCTTTTTTCTATTTCCGATGTCATATATGATACCCGGAAATACTTGCATTGTGTTGGATTGCTTGGGACAGATCTTTCTATTTTATGGCAAGTGAAAATAGTGAAAAATGTGGTGGTGGATATCCGGCATATTCCAAAATCTCAAACTCATTTTCATCCTTCATTTTTTCCTGGAATCTATTTTCTTAATTCCATAATTCCATTGCATCAATACTGTGTGCACCATCAAACAAAATTGGAAAGATTTTGATTACTAGTGCTAAGTGGTGGTCAATGACCCAACAAAGTGGATAGTGACAAGGTGAATCTTATTACTGTCTACGATGAGATAAAAACTTGATACAATTCTACCCTTTATGTATATCGCTTTAGTGTTGTTTCCCATTTCTCAGTGATCAGATCTGTAAAGCCTACTCTAGGAACCCAAAAATTTCATGCAGATAGGGGGTTTTACTTTGGCCAGAGCAAGAACCGAAGCAGGAAGAGACCACAACCCTTCTCCACAAATCAAACCAGAGGCAACCGCAGGAACCATCATGCCAGCGTTCATGCTGTCAAGCCTGTGCCATGCAAAAACGATGACACTCCCGATGAACATGTCTATGGCAAAGTATGCCCCGACTAGAAATGGCACACCCATGACCATCGGCAGCGGCATCCATTTCCCAATCTTTGGTGGTGAAAAATCTCTAATTAGGTTAACCATCACTGCGAAAGCAAAGAACCCGTAACAGAGCTGCACGCAATGCCGAGGCAGAGCTGAGAAGCCTTCAACACCTAGAATCGCCATGTTTCTGTAGATCAAGGCATAAGGAGCTTTGAATTCTCCATGTGGGTTTCCCACGTCAAATGCCTTGTAGAACAAGAGGAAACTGAGAGGAGCAGTTATGCAGCCTATTAGGGTGCCAATGGCTTGGCTCACAAACATTGCTCTAGGTGAGGTGAAAGTTAGATGCGCTGTCTTGAGATCTTGCATCAGATTACAAGCCACTGAAACAACCGATTTCACGACACCACATCCGGCTAGCCCTGCCACCACGCCGTGTTCTTTCCCTGTCATTGCCGCTAGCACGAAAAGAGCAACTTTTCCATAGTTGTAAGCCATGTTTATGTCTGTAAGACCAGCTCCATAAGCATTGCAGAAGGCAAGGGATGGAGCAAGCATGTAGGCTACGATTACATAGTACCATTTGAGTTCGGGAAACATCATGGGGATCGCTATAACAGAAACGATGGAGAAGACAACATATCCAGCAACTCCAACCCACAATGGAATGTTTTCTCTGATAAAAATCTCATTTTGCTTCTCTTCAATGGGCTTCAACTTGTCATCCCTATCTGCAGTGAGAAGAATGTGTCCCATTAGTGTCACTATTTTACTGTATCTCGATGACAGTAACAAAGATTCGATTAGATTGTGGTGGGTCAAGAGTTACCAACTCAGTACAAGCAAAGGATTCATAATACCTGGAAGTTTCTTGTTTTTGAATCTGTCATGAATACTAAGCATGGTTGACAACAGTATCTTGATGAAATTGTAAAGGCCATCACCAAGGATTAGAGAAACAGATAGAAATACCTGAGAAAGGGATCATGGGGAAACAGTTAGTAGATGACTGAGATAAAAGATTAAAAAGAAAAACCATATAGAAAGGGTGAGACAAGACCTTGTAACCATATAAACTCTTCATATCATATTCCTCTAGACTCTCAGGGAACCAATTTCCTTTAAGTTGGCCAATTAGTGGCCACATTACTCCAAAAGAGAGCACAGCTCCAAGAAGTAAAGACAGGTTCACAAGATGGGAGCATATCATGCCTGCTCCAACAAAAGTCATGCTAAAATCAAAGTAGAATCTGCAATTCATAAGACAAATTGCAGAAGGTCAGTAAGAACAGCTAGCAATGCCTAGTACAAGACAGAAAATTAGTTGAAAAACTATACGTGTTTTTCCAAGCTTTCAATCCGAATGTGGGGAATTGCGAGAATCCACAGTTCTCTGAGGCCTCGTAAAACCACTTGAAAAATCCCCACAAGAAGCTGATCGAAAAGTATTTCATGAACCCTTTAACTTGCTTCCTGCAAATGATCATAAATATCAATTCAAATTGGTTTCTAAGAAGAAAAAGATCCAAAGGAGCTTTCGACAGATGTTTACTTGGCCATCTTATCTCCTTGAGTATGAAAGCCATTGATGAGAACAGCAGTGGCAAGACCACTTGGATAAGTCAATTTCAAGTCCACTATCATTACCTGCATGCGAAGAAATGAAGATTGCATAAACAAAATAGAAGCTCACCAATCTTTTTATGATAAGAAGTTGAACTAAAGACTAAATGACTATTACCTTCCTAAGAGGAATCAAGACAAAAAGTCCAACAAAGCAAACTAGGAAAAGAAAGCCAGTCATCCATCCAAGCCCAGGTTCCTTTACAGAACTTGCAGAGTTCCCCTCAGTATGAATCCCTGATAACTCATATGTCGTCTTGTTTAATCCCAAGAGATAAGATCCAAATCCACCTGCATGTTCAAGAAATATTATTAAGTGAATCTACATTTATATAAGAGAGAAGTACGTTAACTCAAAGAAGATTTCAAATACCTGAAACAGCAATACTATAACATGCAACTGCAGATGTTTGGATCATAGTGTTCTCTTGCCTAGTGAAGGGTCTCGATACATATCCAGCTTTCGAGAGCAGGTTAGTCCATGTCCTGATGAACACGAAAGCGAGAAGAGCAGCAGAAACATTGAGGTTAGGAGTAATCCCAGTAGTCAGGTTTAGCTTCATGACTATCACACTGTACACCATTCCAATCACTATGCTTGCAATGACTCCCCTTACTGTTAGCTGCTCAGTCCATGCATCGATTCTCCCCAATGGCCCCTCAGATTCAATGATCTCTTCTACCATGTCCTCTCTCTCAATCTCCTTCTTTTCCCTTGCTTCCAAGTCCATGTTCATGGCTAGCTCTCACTTTTGTTACTATCTGCACTGTATCTTAACTATTTTGTGGTTAGCTTATATGATAAGCAACAGGGAAATCTACAACTGAGACTGGAAAATGAAGAAGATCAGAAGGGAATCCATTCCTGCACTCACCTTGAAATTCTTTTGTGATCTATTTTTATCCTTCTCTTCAATCTATAACATAGAAAAGAAGACAAAAACCGGCACCCCTGTCCTCTTATTATAGCGTTCCTGAATATATAGCCCACCGCTCAGCAAATAATGGTAGACTGTAGACATGCTATCTTCTTTTGTGTCTTGTCACTAGCCTACTAGTTCAAATAACACACCCGTCTGTATCATCCACTTGTGAAAGTTATAACCTGATTATTTAGATTTTCTGAAGTTCTAGGAGGGCATAACATGGCCGAAGGTGCTTAAAAATAAGGATATGGCAATGGATTACATATACAATTTCTACTATTTATATATGATTTGGCTTTACTTCCTGACCTCATCATTGACCCTTCTGCTTCTCCTTGATTCTCTTCCACAAATTGGTTATGATAAATTATTGATGATGATTTCTGCACAATCTATTTCACTTAAAGTGGTTAAACTGGACCGTTCAGGAAAACTTTGTGGACCTATCAACACCATTGAGTAGAAAATGATAGCTGGAGAAAAAATCACACACCCCATCGAGTAGAAAATGATAACCGCATTCTTGAGCATGATATATGAGCGATTAAAATTCATGAAAGATGCTCTACACTGTGTTGGATTGTTTCATATGCTGCTCTCTAGTTTCTAGTCTTGTTTGTTTGTTTGTTTGTTTACAATAGTCTGATGAGTGATGTAGAATTCCATGTCGAAAAATTGATGTTTCCGACAAGATTTTGCGTCTTTCCAACTCTTTATAATGAAACGTGTATCAGATTCTTCAGTTCTAACATTACATTAGAGCAGACTATTCATTTCAATTATTCGATCACGTTATGTGATGGATGTTAATCTAAGCATGTAACGTTATAAAACATTAAAACCAGGATTTTGATCCTTCGACCAACTATCACAGATCTTAACCAGACATGTTATATAAATATCAATCCCAGAAACATATCAATGCTTGGTTCTTAGCAATCAACCATAGTCGAGAAAGGAGCTTAAACCCAAATTAAGGAGAAGCATGACAAGTCAATGAGAGTGAGCGGCGGGCTCTTCTTGTCCTCAATGTAAAAAGCAATGGCCATGAGGCCTGCAGACGCCTTTCACTCACCCCCAGCTAGCTATAGCTGTGCTTTTGGAACCTTTCACAGTTTCACTGATTCCTGCACGTGATTTTGACACCAGATGAAATAGCACTCGAATATTATCTGATTGAAACCTCAGGACCAATCTATATTGCTCAGATTAAGCTAAACTCATGTGGTGTTCGAGTAATCGCAGTTTAACTCTATTCACAGTAGCTTCTGTTTCTAGGTTTGAAAGAATCTGTGCTCCTTGATATGTTTGGCTCTTTTTCTGCAAAAGATCACGTAGCATTGGAATATTTTACAGTGGTTGTTAGTCCAGTTGAAGCTAGGGAGAGCTAGGTTGAACTGTTGAGGTCATTTAAAAGTTTTGTTCAATGGATTCCCATTCCACAATGAAAATGATGTAAACTCACTAACTGAGGCAGGTATTGCTTCCTTGCTTAGGAATATGATGTAAACAAGCACAAACATTTGTGGATTCCTTTCTCATTTCCTATCCTTTTAGCATCAAACACGTTTACCTATTTTCTTGACTAGGCAAAATATAGGATGTCTGTGTTAGATTACAGATTTTACTTTCAGAGCTAATAATCAAACTACATTCTGACCTTTAAGGTCAACTCATTTCGGATTTCGGGGTACAAATATGACAATGAGATATTGATACATTTTACGTGCTTGAGACTGCAGGAAAAAGTTGTGTTTCAAGTGCTTTTGTGAGAGAAATTCAGAAGCTTAAGTCGGAACGTGTAACAAACAAAAATGAAATAGTTTGTACGCAAGCCTAATATGTATATTGTGACCAACTCTCCACAAAGTTTTCAAGAAACTATCATATAGTATCCAGAGACAGAGAGACTTCAACTTTGATCTGTTCATTTCTCAAGTCAAGGCAGGTTGCTGCTGCTGGCCCTCCAAGCCTGAGAACTTTAGGGTTTAGGTATTGAAAAAACCAGCTAACCCCCAAATATAGACCACCACCCACAGTGCCCCCAAAGTTTGGTTTCACTTTCACCACATGCTGAAGTCGATTTCAAATGACAAGAATGATAGAGATCACAAACGTAGTGGAGGATTGAGCAATATTTGCTGATCTTTATGAATAGACATAGGTTGCAAGTCAATCACCCTTGAAGCTCGACTTTTTTTCTTCTTCCTTCTTGGCACAGGGATAATGCTTATCATCCTTTTTACTTGGAGCTAGACTTCTTTCTGGTAATCTAGTAGATTGGTACAGATTACAGAATATATGGTAAAATGGTCCCCTTTTCTCCGCTTTTTTATTCGATGTGGGTTTGCTTGCTATCCATGGATATGATGGAGCTGCATGCCTGCATTCTGCACCACTCTTCTTGGTAGGCTATGGTGTACTTCATGTCTCCATTTTCAGAAAGCAAAAGACTGAGTGCGGTTTCAATCCATTAAAACCACGATGACAAGAATGTGTCATGTTCTTCATGATAAAACAAAGCTCCAAACCTGTCGCTAAAACCATCAACTGGAGTGTGGAGACGACTTCGACTTGTATTCGTTGTATTAGTTTGGTCGATTATCATTGTTCATTTCTCTTCTAACGTCTCTCAAAAGTTACCCAACTGTGCATAAACAACTTGTCCAGCAGAAACTGCAGGATACATTTGATAGGTTTTCTGGGCCGGGTTTGCAAAATACCCTGTATCTGAATTTTTTTTAGAGTTATGGAACATTGTTCGAGATCGATTTGGGAATGTATAGAACACTCTGCTTCCAGAATAAACAGTCTAAGTGGAATGACATGCGTCTCTTTTAGACTACAAAATGTTTTCTTATACAAAATGTTATACATAATGTTTTCTTAAATATAATTTGGAGATGTCGCACCTAAGAATTGTATTGCAATTACATGGTTGGTTTAATGAAAGTATGTTAGGCTGTAAATGAGGCAGACGCTGCAATGATTCTCCTGGTAATAAGAGGTCATTAGTTCGAACCTCAGCTTGTAAAAAACATCACTTAAAGAGGGTGTACATAAAAAATATAAAAAAATCTCAACGCGCGTAAACCTGATTTTCGTTGAACAAACTCTCAATTGTTATCTTCTTTTTATCCTATTTATTTATTTTTTTTTTTAAGTTGAGATATCATCATCACTGTTATTCCCACTTGAAGAAAGTGCCCACAAATAATCATAAAAATGGACCTTGCAAAATGCAAATTGACTTCCAACCCCAAAAACCAAGTCCAAGACAAAACCACTAGCTTGTCCCATTCCATATATGTTCATGCACCTCCCACTTCCACCAATACAATCCTCTCTTTCACACACAACCACATCTCCACCGTCCCTCACCCATACCTCCTCAACCAACGGCTCAAACTCCGCGAAGCACGTGATCAAATCGTACTCCGTCCACTACCGTACACCCTAGTCCGAAACCGCGGCACGTAGAATTCCTCAGAAACTTGCGGCAACCTGGCCGGCTTATTCTGTCCTCTTGTCCACGTCACCTTCATAAACCGTGTGCTCCCCTACCCCGGAAATCCCAAACAATTACGGATTAGCCCCCACTATATATATACATGCCTCAACCCAAAAAGGAAAGCCAAATTATTCGGGTCACAATTCGGAGCTCCATATAGAAACAATGTGTAGGTCGACGGACTACCCGGGCTTCCAGGCCAAGAGAGAAGCCCTAAAGATTCAAGCCTTCTTCCTCCGCTTCAAGGGTTTGGATTCTCGCAAGCCCTTGCCGGAGTCGCTCACGCTTTCGTATCTCCCGAGGATCAACGGCACCGCGCTCGAGGTCGGCGGGTCGAAGATCCGACCCGACTCGGCGGCGTTCGTGACGCTCCACCGGGCGGTGAATGCGAAGGTGAGGAAGGGGGAGGCGATATTCGGGTCGCGGGAGGCGGTTCGGGCCGGGGACGGGGTCCGGTTCGAGGCGTATTTGAGGGAGGAGAAGATGCTGAAGGGGATATTCAGGAAAGACGAGGGGCAGGATTGGAAATTGGAATGCAAGTGTGTGCTGGAGAGCGAGAGTGTCGGGGCGGAGATTACGGAGGCGGAGGTATGCGTGGCCGTCGAGGGACACGTGGCGATGAGCGAGAGGGTGAAAATGGTGGTGAAAAGGCGGGGAAAGTGTGGGTTTCATCCGCTGGAGGAGATTCCGGAGGTGGACGAGGAATCGGACGGCGAGTGCTTTTGTATATGTGGGGAAATGGACGGTGGAGATTTGGAGGAGGATGGTGACGTGGAGGAGGAGTTGGAGATGGATGTGGAGGGAGTGAGATGGGCTGTGGATGTGGGCTTTTGGGTCATGTGTTTGGGTGTGGGCTACTTGGTTTCCAAGGCCTCGTCCAAAAGTTTGAGACGCAGGAGATTGTTTTGAATTTTTATTTTATTTATTTATTTTTTTTCAGTTTAAATTTTTGTTCTTGAAATTTTGATAGCAAGTTGTACAGTTGCAAAAGCACAGCTATGATATAAAAGATCAAATCAAAGAAAAGTTTTGGTAGCATTGGTTTCACCGTTTGGCATTTTTGTGCAATACCTGGTTATTGCAAACTCACATTTCTGACAAGTGATAACCTTCAGTCCTTTACTTTCAATAAAAAAAAAAAAAAAAAACCTTAAAAAA
>NW_004443397.1:576082-588102 GCF_000184155.1 Fragaria vesca subsp. vesca
ATACCATGTTTATATAAAATATGATAAAATTTCCATCGATATTCGATATTTTCTCGATATAATTTATCATAATTATATATTTTAATTTATTTTGTTTTGTTTTGCTAAACATGTAACCCAAAAAATATATATACATACAAAAGTTCTACTAACTTTTATCACTATTGTTGCAAAAATAAATATTTAATTTTGGAGTTTTCTTTTTTTTGAATATTTTTGTTAAAGTAAATTGTTCTATTTATATTTGATAACGTCAAAAAATAAATTATATTTATTGAAATGACAAAAATACCTTTAAATTTTAACAGTGTTAGTGGTCATGGTATCAAAATGGTAACAGAATGAAACTTCGGGTATGAAGATGCAAGTTTTTAATAGTTAGGTATGAAAATGAAAATAACATCATAGTTCAAGTGATGTTTTGTAATTAATCCTTAAATTAATGTAAAAGATTATATGCTTTAAAAGTCTTCGTTTTTAATCTAATTTATCCTTGTCGATGTTTGAATTTCCAACAATTTGGAAAGCAACCAATCACCAACATAGCATGACATAACGACAATTCAAAAACTAACAAGTAACATGTCTTCAGTTTAACGACATATTATTAACGACCAATTATTATCATGCTTTCAATTACACGTCAACTTATAAACGAAACAAATCTTCGCTATATCTTTACCAAAGAAAATAACACATAAATGACCAATCATGACAACATTGATCATAAATTCTAGATGAAGACATTAATTTAATAACTCGCCGTAGTCAAAAGATTCAAGGATATATGAACGGTAGAAAATTTGCATTGTTCTTCAATCTTCAATTAAAAAAAATAACAAATCAAATAGACGTGTGATTAACGGATACAAGTCACCTTAAATAACCAATCTTCAAACAACCCTCATGGTCACATATTCCTCCGTAGCATACGAAAAAAAATGTTGCTATCTCATTATTGTTTTACACTTATCCAAACATGTTTAACCCAAAAGTTACCCCGATTCTGAATTTAAGTAAATCATAACAATTCCAAGAAGTAATTGGGGTTGCTAGTTGCTACCGAGGAAGGCCGATTACCCCAACTTGACAACTCAGCCCCGAGACCAAAAGCGGAAACACAGCCGTCCGTTTAAAACGACAGGTCCACGTGGCAACATTCTCATCACCTGATTCACCTCGACACGTCAGCACCGTGTGTGTCTCTCTCTCTCATCTCACAACACAACTCATTCAGTGAAACTCAGAAAGCCAGCCAGTTCTGAGTTCTCTTTGGTTGTCTAAAGCGCTTCTCATGCCGGTCAACGACTCGATATAGTTATCATCGAAACGCAGACCCCAAAGCTCGAAACGCAGAGCCACCACAAGCACCGCTGCTCTCTTTGTGATTGATTGGTATGGGGAGGATGGGAGGTAATAATCCCAGAACTTACTCGGCTAATTCGAGCGACTACAAGCTTCTAGAAGAAGTTGGATACGGCGCCAGTGCTACTGTTTACAGAGCGATCTATCTCCCCTTCAATGAAGTCGTCGCCGTCAAATGCTTGGATCTTGATCGTTGCAATAACAATTTTGTGAGTTTTATTAGAGATTGGTATTATTGGAGTTGTTTCATTTTCGAGATTGATAGATTAGATTTGTAAATGCGTGCTTAATTCGGATGAGTCAGATTTGAAAACCCATGATTTGATGTGTTGTTTTTGTAGGATGACATACGTAGGGAGGCGCAAACAATGCATTTGATAGATCATCCGAATGTTGTAAGGTCGTATTGTTCGTTTGTAGTGGAAAGGAACCTTTGGGTGGTCATGCCGTTTATGGCGGAGGGTTCTTGTCTGCATCTCATGAAAATTGCGTATCCGGATGGGTTTGAGGAGGCTGCAATTGGTTCCATTTTAAAGGAAACACTTAAGGCTTTGGTTTACCTTCACAAACAGGGTCATATTCATCGAGATGTTAAGGTCTGTAATTTACTTCTAAATAAACTTCCGTACCTTTTTTGTTTTCGAATTGATTCTAATGTAATTGTTTTTTTTTTTGATGCAGGCTGGAAACATATTACTCGATACTAATGGGATGGTGAAGCTTGCGGACTTTGGTGTTTCAGCATGCATGTTTGATGCAGGTGATAGACAAAGGTCAAGAAATACTTTTGTAGGAACACCTTGCTGGTAAGTATAAAGTCACCAAAGTTTTACTTAATTCCTATTTGTTGCCACATATTATGCTAATTGCTCTCTTTATCTGTGTATATGAGATTTTAAGATGTTTTTGCGTTCCAGGATGGCACCAGAGGTACTGCAACCAGGAAGTGGATACAATTCCAAGTGAGTTTATATTTCATGTGATAACTAAAACAGGTTCTAAGAAATGGATTTCACCTCTGTCAGATGTGGTTATAGGCTTGTAGGTTACTAACCTATAGTGTATATATATGTGTAAATCAATGCATCATAGAGTTTTATTACTTTTTTTGTTTGCAAGTATTCACTGTCTCATCTGTTTGATAAGTTATCTTCATTACCATGTGGAGCAAGATTGATTTTTATTTGTTTTGTATGATAAATAAGGGGAAGTTCTATGCTTAGTTTTTATTTTTATTTTTTGGTACAGGGCCGACATTTGGTCATTTGGTATAACAGCATTGGAGTTGGCACATGGTCATGCACCATTTTCAAAATATCCTCCCATGAAGGTACTTCTATTGGAAAAGGTTTAACTAAAATGTAAATAAATGTAAGGTAGTTCTTCATTGAAAATCTTGGCATTTCTAACTCTTTGTTTGTTCTCTTAGGTTCTCCTCATGACCATACAGAATGCCCCTCCTGGACTTGATTATGATCGTGATAAAAAGTTCTCCAAGGTACTGTTTTTCTTTCTAGATAGAGAGTGACATTGATAGTTTTTTTTTTTTTTTAATAGAGAGAGTGGCATTGATAGATGTGTTTAAAGTAGGAAAAACATATAGTAGTTGATTGTGTATTGGTATGCAATGGTCACTGTTCTTGCTGCCTTGTGTTATGTTTCTCTTCCTGAATAATATTCTAATTGGAGGATTTCCAGTTGTGCTCAGTCTTTTAAAGAGATGGTTGCAATGTGCCTCGTAAAAGATCAAACAAAGAGACCAACAGCAGAAAAATTGTTGAAACACTCCTTTTTCAAGACTGCAAAACCTCCGGAGCTTTCTCTTAAGAAATTGTTTACAGACCTGCCACCACTTTGGAATCGTGTAAAAGCCCTCCAGGTTAGCTGTCATACTGTTTTTATATCTTTTCTTTGCTTTCATATGTGGTGATTGACTTATTTTATTAATTTCTGAAACATTGCAATCTTGCAGCTGAAAGATGCAGCACAATTGGCTTTGAAGAAAATGCCTTCAGCAGAGCAAGAGGCAATGTCACAGGTCTGAGCCTCCTTTTATGAACTTGATAGAGAATTTATGTTATAATTTTTCTTAATCATTATCTTGTTTTTCGTTGATCAGAGTGAGTACCAACGAGGCGTTAGCGCTTGGAACTTTGATGTTGAGGATTTAAAAGCTCAAGCATCCATGGTATGCTACATTTATTATATAGGAAAAACTAACATGTTTATGTAAAGATAGTTTATCACATTGTGGTAATCCTTCTTTGGCTGTACGATTACGAATGAGTGCAGCTGAATACATCTTTCCCTTTGTTGCTAGGTGCGAGATGATGATGATGATGATTTTTCAGAAATGATTGACGAAGAAGGAAAATCAAAAGCCTTTAGTTATAAGGTTACCATTTTTTTTTTAATTATGAGACATTTGGAGTGCTATTTAAAGCACAGATCAAGTATATTAGTTTCTGTTTCATGTTGACTTTTTTTGTAGTTACATTCTTATGCAAAAAATTTATTTTTTGTGTGTTGCTAACAGGTTGCAAATGATTGGAAATCTAGTTTGGGAAAATTGAATGACAAGAATGAACGACCTTGGACTGATTGCAAAAGTGAAGTAAATGGTGATGACGCACAACAGGTTGAATGTGTGAACAGAAAGGGGAAGCTTCTTGATAATGATATATTAGAATCTAGCGGTCAACAAGGGACAGACTGGACGAAAAATGGATCAAGCTCTGAAGCAATAGCCTCTACATCAGAAACAGACACGAGTCAGGCCAAGCCTAGAATTGTAGCTGTGAAAAGTCGTCAATCGCGGAGTGGCCCACTCACGCCTGGTGGTGTGCTTAATCATTCTTTATCGGAGGTGGGACGTATTTTTGAAAGGTTTGTCATCTCTCTATACGTATATGTCACATATTAAGTATGAATATAATAAGGGTGGTGTTATTGACACACCCTTTTTCTTGTGCATGATTGGTGGCTGATATTCTGTCATTTCTTAGGAATGATCATGAAAACCTATCTGCTATCGAGAAAGCTAAATGTGAAGTAAGACGAACACCAAGCTTCAGTGGTCCTCTGATGCTTCCAAACCGAGCTTCAGCAAATAGTTTGTCAGCTCCTATAAAATCTTCAGGAGGTAATGAGGATGTTCATTATTCATTAATGATCATTGCAACGACATATGTACTTATATGAGTACAATCTGCTTGGGATTCTTTGAGCACTAAATGGTTTATCTATAATAGGGTATAGAGATTCTTTGGATGACAAGTCAAAGGCTAATCTGGTGCAAATAAAAGGGCGATTCTCAGTGACATCAGAAAATTTAGATCTTGTAAAGGTGAGGCTTTGTTCTTATGGTATGTTATTCTATTATTCATAATCACTAACTTACAAAAAAATTCCCATAGGATATTCCATCAAGTACAGTACCACGTCGACCTTCACAGGTGGGTGGCCAACATGCGCTTAACTCTTCAAAATAATTTTTTTTAGTTTGATTTATGTTGTCTTTTGTTATTTTAGGGATCACCTCTAAGAAAGTCTGCCAGCGTTGGTGATTGGGTATTTGAATCTAGGCAAATGGTTGGTTTTTTAATCTCTCTCTCTCTCTCTCTAATATTCTTACAAAAGAGAGTCGACTACAAGATTTTGATGTAATTGATCTGTGGTTGGCGAACACGAAATTGTGGTCATGAAGCACTACGAAATCAAATTTTGTGTTTCTGTTTGATGGATGTCATGATTGCATAAGATTTTTCCTTCAGTTCAGTCTTCTTGTATATGATGTTACTTTCTACTTAAAAAACATGAACACCAGTCGGTCACAAATTGTCACTAGCCTCAAATTTGAGCTGTCCTTTCATTCATGTCATTTTGTATTTTTCAGCCTGTTAGTTCGTCTTCAAAGGAGTTGAACAACAACAGCGACGTTCCTGTATCACTTCTACCTCACCTTCAGAACCTTTCTCAGCAGTTGTCAATTCAACAGGTAGATTTGGAAAGTTGTTCCTACATAGCTAAAGTGTATTTGGCTTGAAGAGTTGATTTCCAAAGCTAAAAGTTATTTGTGCTTATAATTTTCTATTAATTACAGGACATTATTGTGAATTTGCTGAGTATCTTGCAACCAGCTGAGGCAGTAGAAGGTGAGTGGAATATATATATATATATATATATATATATATATATGTGTGTGTGTGTGTGTGTGTATGATGCATGACATTAGTTTTACTAGTAACTTCACAATACTGAGTATTAAGGTAATCAATTATGTTTCAGCTACCCCAAATGGAAAGTTGCCTCCACTGCCCCGCAGTTCTGAGAACAATGGGAATGTAAGCTTATTTTATTTTGTCATAGTTGTTCTTTTACAAAAGATGATTATGATTATCAACTGGATATAAATTGATTTCGAAATAGCTTCCATTGTGTTTTTGGAAGAATTCAGGTTACTATGATTGATTGATAAAAAAAATTTTGAAAAGAAAGAAGTATTCTCAGCTTTGACTGAAAAAACCGATTTTTTTTTAATCATCCATATCTCCACTGGATTGATAGATAGTGATCGAACATTACCTTTGTGGACTTTGTCTGTTCTCTAATTTGTGCTATCAACAGGTAGAGCCAGCAGTTTCTGAGAGGGAGCGGCTACTGCTCCTCAAGATCTCGGAGCTTCAATTACGGTTAGTTATCTTAAATCCAAACGGAATACTTGTGATATCCTTTTCCACGTTTGTCTTGTATATGTTTATCGAATTATTTCTCTGTCCCTACAGGATGAACAACTCGAATGATGAACTGACTGCTGAACAAATGAGAGAGACTCAAGTGAGTTGCTTAATGGTTTATAAAATATAACTAAAATATTCTTGCCTTAAATCTTTTGCTCGACAACAAGAAAATTCTTTCCATGTTATATTGTGGTTGAGTCTGAGAGTCTAGTACAGATATTCAAGAAAATACATCAATTACAGTTGGCATGACGTTGCTGCTTATTTGATTTCCATTTACGCCTTATTACTGATTGTATCATCTGTTGACAGTTGAAACAACAGCTAAATGCTGTATCTGAGCAAGAAGAAAATGGGGACAAAAGATAACAGGTGCAGGGTGCCTGAAAACCCAAACTTGTGATTAGTGTAAAGTGGATCCACTATGTACATCCGAGCAAGAGCTGTAAATCGCACAGAATCTGTTCTCCACCATTTTTTCATCCATGGCGAATGGGAATTGTGCATGGCTGTGTTGATAATGTAGATGCATGCAGATTGCTTAGGAGTGGCATGGACGTACCTGGATCTATTCTCTTCTGCCACTGTATCTAATAAGTTCAGTTCCCTTGAGGATTTCAGCCACTCGAGATGACGAATAAGCGAGTCTCTGGATTCACAAGGATCATGAATAGGTCCATTCCTGCGGTGACCCAACTCCCAGGCTGGCGGGCAAATTTGTTTTAGTAGACATAAGCCAGACTCAAAAGAAAGAAGCTATATATACAACAGGGGTGTGTTTTATTTAACTTAAAATTAAAAAAAATCTGTATCGTGTGGTTATTGTTTCCCAAACAGAATCAATGAGCTTGTATATGATCGCAGTAGAACAGAATGTTATCTGTTCCTATATAAACGAAACAATTCAGTTACTCAAGCAATCACCAGTTCACCGCTACAGTTGGGTATCGGGTAAACGTTGAGGATCCACCAAATCAAATATCTAAATTGAAATATAGAGAAACAGAGGATGTGAAGTAGCAATAATAATAATAAAGGAATCAAACGGGAGTATCCGGTACTCGGCGGTAATGAAAGAATGGTAAAGACCAGATAATATGTGAAAAAGACTTGCACATTAAATAAAATCATTAGGTGTAGAGTAAAGTTGGTCGAGCGGTTTAGTATGAAATTTTATGATAAGAGTTATGGTCTTAACTCCGACTAGTCTGTGACCAGTAAGTTTAAGAGGCTTCCGGGTTCGTATGCATGTGATGAGAGATTAGTTTGAGATGATTATGGGCTTGTGCGCTTGCGATGAGATATTAATCTGGCTTTACTAAGAGAATTTTATGGATCTCGGTTTAGATACTGACCGTTTCGAGTACTGACTGGGTTGCCATCTCACTTCCAATACCAAACAAAAAAAAGGAAAAAAAAAAAACAATGTTGAAGTCTGGACTCTGGACTGTGTTCCCAAAACGCGCGACAATCGAGGAGGGTGGGAGATTAAGATTGGGAGTAGACGCAAGTAAGCCAAAAGCTAAAGAGCCATGGTGTCAATCCACTTCTCAAACTCTCTCATCGCTCTTAAACCTCCTCATCATCTTCATCCTCCTTACCTCTCCGCCCTTAAACCCTCTTCTTTTCTTCCCAACAAGTTTCCCAACCCAACAAAGACCACCAAATACACAACCTTTCGAGCCGAGTTACCTCACGACGCGCCCTTCGCCGCCGCCATCGGCGCGTGCATGCTCTCCTCGCTGGTGCTTCCCCCGGTTTCTTCTCCATCAGATGATCCTGATGCTGGCTCCGGTATTGATTCCACCGATGCTAGGTTTGCGGTCATGGGGGTTGTTAGCTTCATTCCCTACTTCAATTGGCTGGTAAGAACAAAAAAGAAAACAGAACACAACTTGTGCTTTCTAGTTTGGTTGGAGGTTGTTGTGTTTTTACTTATTGGTATTGAAATGGTTATGGTAGAGTTGGGTTTTTGCTTGGCTGGATACTGGGAAAAGGCGCTATGCAGTTTATGCACTTGTGTATTTGACCCCCTACATCAGGTTTTTTCAATTCTCAACTCTCGAGTACTGAATTTGAATGCTCTTGAATGCTAGTTTGCACTTGCTGAATGGTTGATAATCATGAGTAGTGATCTTTAGAATACCTTTTATTATATAGCCACTAATGCTATTGATCAACTTTCGGCATGATTTATTAGATCGAATTTGAGTTTGTCCCCTGAGGAGAGCTGGCTGCCCATTGCTAGCATCATATTCTGCATTATTCATGTCCAGGTAGAATCAGTTCTCTCTACATTATTCTTTTTACCCGGTTCAATCTGCTTACTTTGTTGTTGTGCGGTAGAGTGTAATCAGTGTATATCTTAGTATCTTACAAGCCTTGCAGAAACTACCTTCAACTGGTTAGGGAAATGTAATTATTGATAAGGAAACTTAATACCTAAAAGTGAATGATAAATACTTCTGAGCTAAATCAGGAAACCATAAGCCCTTGTAAGGCTGGCAAGTGGTTTGTGGGGGAACAGGTTCTAGACTAATGAGGCATTTTGGTTGTGTTTTAATTCATTTTTCTTACTGAGCCTACACTTATTGTTGAGATTCCATATCTTTCCCCTTGTAGATAGAGGCAAGTATTAAAAATGGAGATCTTCAGGGATTTCAATTCTTCAATGAAGCTGCAAAGCATGTTTCCTCAATGACTAAAAAAGGAGATCATATAGATGGGCATCAAGGAGCCTCGAAGAAGGTACCTACTTTGGCTGCATAGAAGTTTCAATATATGCTAGATAGAATATAAGGATATATGCCCTTGTCTGAGAAAGGTTCTAAATTTCTAATGTTGTCGGTAGGGGAGGGAAAGAGAGAATAAGAACCTGCGTTTCGGCCAAGAGCAGGCAAGAAACGAGATTGATGGTCGGGGAGTTCCCAAAAGGCCCTTACAAGACAGTGACTTAAAGGAAGATAGGGATGACAATGAAAGAAGGAAACAGTAGTATATCAGCAATTCAAATAGCAGGAGGGAATGAGGATATCCCACATAGCAAATGTAGTCTGATATGTTTAAGTGCATACTGTTTTGAATTTAGCAAACTATGGTGATTCCTTTACATTTAGAGTGTATAATCCGGCTGCACTCCTTTGAAATGAAGTCAATTTCTAAAGTTCAGTTTAGCATGACTCACATTGTGAATAGCTAATTTTCGGATAGCAAAGTAACATGTGACCAAATGAATGTAAACTGATTGGTCCATGGCAGTAGAAGAAACATACACCTAAATAAATTCTTACTTACAGTAGATCATGTTGCTACTCTTGCAGTCTAACTATAAAAGATTGCTTGAAATCAAAACACACCTATTCACTGTATTTTAGCAAACATGTTGCAACTGTATATACAAAGTAATTGTGTTCCTCTGAATTCATAAACACCTTAACTTAAAAGGTGAACATCATCTAGAGTTGGATCTTGAAACAGATTTCTTGATAGGAAATGGACTCAAGAGCCTCGTCTTAAACAAATAGTCTAGAGCAACAGCAGCAGAAAGAAAAACAAAAAGATTTTCAGATACATACACTGCACCATCAAAAGCATGGGATATTAAGCTATCAGTGTTTAGTTCCAGAGGTTTTCCGGCTTCCAGCATAGCAAGACCTGCAAACCAATACAATTTGACTTCAATCCTAAATCATAAAATGCAAGGCAGTCATAAGTTTTGGTAAGCTAGAAGGATGGTATTAGTACCTTTGACAACCCCAAAAGCTGCAGGTGCTCCAGTCTTCAGGTGGCCATTGTCCAAGTCTCTTCTTATGGCATATCGAAATGTAACTCCAAACAGTGCACAGCTAATAAAGGTGATTGCCAGAGGGAGTATCAGCTCAGAACTGTTGCTCACTTGAGTGAAGGAGAAGGGCAATCCAGCAACTGTGCCAACAAGGGAAGCAACTGAAGCTGCTTTTATAGATTCCAATTTCTCTTGATCCTTGTCGATTTCCCCATTCTCGGTCTCTGCAGAAGCATATCCATTTTTGAATTCATCCCCAGTTTGTGTGAGGGCACGTTCGGCTTCTTCCACCATGGCTTTTGCCTCTGATATCTCCTTTTGACATTCTTCAATCTTTAACATACACAGACAAAGCAATGTGTAAGCAATAACAAACAAGAAATGTCTTAGAAACACAACAAGAATGAAACAAACATATTCCTATCACTATCTAGCAACACAAATACACTCAATGGGACCTAATAAAGTTATAGAGAAAATCAAAGTGTACGGCTTTTTCACTTCCAAGAAATTAGAGAAGGTATCTAAAACCAAAACCCAATTCAGAAATAAACCAGAAAAGGCTGAAAAACAATCCAAAATGAGGATTTGAAAAGAGTGTTAACCTCAGAAGCCCTGGTTTCAAGTTCTTTTATATACTCCCTCGCAAGCTTAGCCTCACGTTCTTGTCTTTCAATTGCAGCGAGTTCTCTTTTGGCATTCTCAACCCTCCCGGACGCTTTGACCAACCCATCAAGCAAAACCTTGTTCTCTTCTTTGTTGAGTAGCTCTTCCACTTGCTCGCCCACAATGCCACCCAGCGAGTCCTTGAAGCTACCGCTGTTCTCAGAGGAGCTGGCCCTGCATTTCACTAGAAGGGGACGAAGTGTTGAAGGAGAAAGAGGAAGGACGTGGAAGATTCCGCAGGTGATGAGGAGGTTTCGTGGGGAGAGAGATATGGGGTTTGTGGAGGGAACAAGATTGATGGTTAAGGGCATCGTGGTCACTCAGTTTGGAGGATTTGATTTGTTATCCTCCTATGAATTGTTTGGAAAATACTCTCTGCAACTTGAGGTGTGTACTCTGTACTTTGTAACGAGTGATGCTCATTGCGCTTGTTATAGTAAATACGGGTTAGGTCGCCCTTTCAGTGTTTATTGAAACCAAAATCGAATGTCATCGGCTAGAAATGATTAATTCTTCAACATTCATTCGTATAACAAACATATCTCTTCAAATGAAATATTATCTAATGATTAATATTATCCTTAAGATCCAATGTTAATGATACGACATCATTTCCATTCTCATCATTTCTTCATGCGAACTACCTTGATGAACTCACTTGTCATGACTCAAAACATGTAACTTGAATCGGTTAGACATGTCATGAATTGTCATTTTCTAGCTCGTTAGTGATCAAAACAATATTTGATCTCAGATATCCTATCTTAACAACATACTAAACATTAAAAGGCGGCTCTTCATGTGTGCTAAATTTTTTTATTCTTACTCTCCAATGTTAGTTTTCTCCATTATCTCAAATGTGCAAAAGATGAAGGAATTTGTTGGCATCAAACAAATCCTTTTGCTTAAATATAGGTCATGGTCATGAAAAACATACGAGTGCAAAAACTAACGCTAGATGATAATCCCACAAAACACATTTAGTGTGATAATAAAGCTGGGATTAAAACATGAGATCACATGTAAAAATAATTGTATATAGGTGCGGCTATTTCCACCCCACTAAATGTTCAGTTCACCTCATTATTTATTTTTTACCTTTAACATTCTAGTTCTACCCTTAAAATTTTGAGAAAATCTGGTTTTCATTTTCATTTTTTATTTTCCTCAATCTGATAAAATCTAAAAATATATACAAATACGCATCAATATATTTGACGCAGACCTCCATTCTTCTCAAACCACGTACATCCTATATATGTTCTCCTCGATCTCTTTCTTGAGTTTATTATTTACGATTATGAATATATATATATATATACGGATTTTCTAAGCTGCGAATGTCCGCACAAAAAAATTGGTGCGGATTTTCATTTTTGCACCACTTTTCGATTGAATTTCCTCATCTCCACCGTCTAGTATCTAGATAATATTGTGTAGATCATCTCTGCAAAATTTCAGCCAAT
>NW_004443397.1:588122-588986 GCF_000184155.1 Fragaria vesca subsp. vesca
AACTCGAAAAACAAATGAACGGACTGAATTCTGTCCGGTTGTGTTCATACCAGAAAAACTCGAGTTTGAGGACCTTAACGATCACCAAATTGGCTGAAATTTTGCAGAGATGATCTACACAATATTATCTAGATACTAGACGGTGGAGATGAGGAAATTCGATCGAAAAGTGGTGCAAAAATGGAAATCCGCACCAAAACCGTTGGTGCGGACGTCCGCAGCCGAGAATGGTTGTATATATATATGAAAGACTACACCAAAAATAAAATAAAAATAAGAACAAACAATCCAATCACACTGTATAACCACCTTATTGAAGATTGAAGTGATTCTCAAATCTGATTTGAAAGATGTAGAGATTTTTTTTTTCTCCGATGTAAAGATGTAGAGAATTGTTGTTTTTTGGATTTTATAGATTTTAGTTTAATATTACATTTTCACAAAAATTCTTAATTGTGGGGTTAGTATTAGAATATTTAGTTTAAAATTGAAATATGGGGTGAATAAAGTATTTAGTGGGGTGGCAATAACCGTACCCTTGTATATTTGGGTGTAGAATAATAAAGCTAGGGGTTTAATGGTTAGAGGGAGAAAATCTACTGTCCCCGTTTCCCTATCCCATTACCTGTCTCCCACTCATTTTTTGACATATGTCTTACCATGTCAGTTTAACTTAACAGCTACTTGACAGAGTTAAGTCTAAGAAATTCCCAAATTCTTTTTACCAAAATTTAATAGAAGAGAAATTTTAAATACACACCCCTAATCTCTTAATACACATCTCTATTATTTTATGTTTCTATTGGGATTTTATAAGTAAGCTAAATGACCAAAATAAACATCTATTATTAAAAAAATAAATAA
>NW_004443397.1:589006-599407 GCF_000184155.1 Fragaria vesca subsp. vesca
AATAGTAAATATATATTAATTATATTAAATAATGGAATATTTCATAAATTAAGGGTATTTTAGGCAGTTTGGGATGTGTATTAAGTATAATACTAAAATGAAAAACTTGATAGATGGTGTATTAAGTAAGGGGTGTGTATTAAGATATTAGGGGTGTGTATTTAAAATTTCTCTTAATAGAAATATAGCAAACAATAACTAAAAAAAAACGCATAAACCAAGATTATGCGTTAATCATCTTATGTTAATCATGATTATTGACTGAATAAAATCCTCAAAAATTCCATTTACAAATCTTTACTTCCTTAACATAAGTCTTCCAGTCATGTTCTTGCTCATGGATGCAATATAGAAACAAGACTTGGTGAAAAACGAACAACAACGGATTTCTCAACGAGAATGCCTAGAAAGATAGCTTTTACATTTCCAAATCCTCCATCCCCAACCTTCCTCAAATCCCTACAAAACCACTTCTCATCTTTTAGCCCCATAAGCCTTCTAGTCCTTCTCTGCTTCTTAATAATTATGGATGTGTTTCTTCCATGGACTTCTGGGTGTGTTTCTTCCATGGACGAGTATGCAGCAGGGTCTACCAAATCCATGACCAGTCTGCCTTCAAACTAAGATAAGAAGATAGGAAGTGATCTGGGATTCTGGGTTTATCTGTATTCTTCTAAATTTTCTTATTTGATTGGCCCTTTTAATTTAGGAGATAAGTAATTTACGCAAACTCAGTCAAGTAACTGTTAAGTCCAGTTGATATGGTAAGACATATGTCAAAAAATGAACAATGAATCCTGGTTCACTAGTGATTAGAATCATATTTGATGCTAAACCTCTTATTTTAACGACATATTATACAATAAGAGGCAGATTATTTACGTATGTTAAAAATTTATATTTTTACTCTCTCATGTTAGTTTTCTCCATTATCTCAAATGTGCAAAAGAAATGGAAATTTGTTGAAATGAAACAGATCCTTTTGCTTAAATATAGATAATGGTCATGAACTCATGACAAACATATGAGTGCAAAACCCAAGTCAATGTAGATGATCGTCTCACAATCCAATTTGGTGTGGTAAAGTATCAACCCAACCGATTTTATCATTTTTGTGAATGACTTCTTTAAAATAAATAAAGCTGGGGGGTTTAATGGTAAAGTATCAAGTAAAACCTCTGGACTTGTAAACCCGCGCTAGTTTGCAGAAGGTGTGAATGCTTCCTCTAGTTTGCAGAAGGTTTAAGCTATCGACTACTACTCTACCCTCAGTCTTCTTCCACACCCACCGCCGCCGACGCTTCATGGCATCCGTAGCTCCACCGCCCAAGCGCGTCGGCACCCACAATGGAAGCTTCCACTGCGACGAAGCCCTCGGCTGCTTCATGATTCGCCTCACCTCTAAGTTCTCCGACGCCGAAATCGTCCGCACTCGCGACCCCAAGGTTCGTAACCCCCATCTCATTTTCCGTGGAATTGACCTAATTTGATCGATTCGGAAATTGGTCTAACTCAAAATTGGAAATTTGTGTTTGGGGTTTTAGGTTTTGGAGGGTTTGGATGCTGTGCTTGATGTTGGGGGTGAGTATGACCCGAGTAGGGATCGGTATGATCATCACCAGAAGGGTTTTGAGGAGGTTTTTGGACATGGGTTTAAGACTAAGCTGAGTAGTGCTGGGCTGGTTTACAAGGTAAGTTTGAAAGGTGCTGTCTTTTTGGGGGTTTATGTATGTGTGTGGTTTTGGGAGTGTTTGAGCTTATTTTGTGTTGAATTTGATTGCAGCATTTTGGGAAGGAAATAATAGCCAAGGAGCTTCAGGTTGATGAAGGACATATTGATGTGCAGAGGCTGTTCTTGGCTGTTTACAAAAGCTTTATGGAGGTACTACTAAGTTCTCCTTGGTTCTCTTGCTATGTGAAAGTTAAAATTGCTAATGTTTCTTCAAATTTTATTGCCGTATTTTGTTTGCTTTAATGTTGGGAAGGTTCATTTTGACATCTAGTTTGGTTATTGCGATGAGGTTTTAAACATTGTTGATTGATTGTACTTTTGTACTTGTAACAGGCAATTGATGCAGTTGACAATGGGATTAATCAGTATGATACAGACCAGCCTCCAAGATATGTGAATAACACACACTTGTCTTCGAGGGTGGGGAGGTTGAATTTGGACTGGACAGATCCTGATCAGTCATCTGAGAAGGAGAATGAAGCCTTTCAACAAGCAATGGCTCTAGGTGGCAGTGAATTTTTGAACGTGCGTTTTCTTTGGTTAAGAGTTATGAGATATGAAAATGCGTTTCTTTGATTAACATACAAATATGAGCACATATTCCAAATAGAATGGGGGAAAGCTTTAGTGAGGTTGTATTCTATTGCTGTCACTTGTTTCTATCCCCTTAATAATGATCTCTTTCCAATTTTCAGAGTCTGCGTTTTCATGCCAAATCATGGTTACCAGCACGGTCCATCGTGATGGAGTGTCTCTTAGCAAGATGGAGTATTGACCCTAGTGGAGAAATTATGGTTTTGAATCGGTTTTGTCCTGTAAGTGGCATTGCTGTAGTCCCTTTACTTAATTGATGTGTTGTTAGTCTGAAGCAAATGAGATTAGGTGTTCAATTTCTTCCGTATTGATCTGTTTCTATCCCTCACTGGGATTAATTGAGACATTTCTATGTTTCTGTCCCCTACAGTGGAAGCTTCATTTATTTGAACTTGAAGAGGAGATGAAGATTGACCCTTCCATCAAATATGTTCTCTACCAGGTACTTTCATCTATCTTATTTCCTTGATTCTTCTTTTTTTCCTTTCTCACTTCACTGACCCATACAAAATGTTTTTAAGTATTTATACATTTAGTTTCCAAAGCAATCAGTTTCTGCTTGTGGTTATTCAAGTATTTGGCAAGAAACAAACTCACATTCATGAATAAGATACATGTTAAGGGAGTGCAGGGATTACAGAATTTCTCTGGTTATGATTATAGTAGTTTTTTTTCATGCATTTGGAAATATTGGTAGCTTTCTTTTAGCATTCTTTTAGTCTTTTAGAATCGCAAGTACCTTTAGAGGACTTCTGAGGATACTCTGGAATTGGGATTTTGGTTACTTATGATTTTCTTTCGATCTATTTTTTGGTTGGTGAGATTGGGTTTTGGGAGTATCTCTGACGACATTCAGTTAGACTGTGAAGTCAGCCTTTCTGTTTTTGGTCTTTAATTAGTTCCCTTTCTCTTCCTCTGTCAGTGTCCCTTTCAATATTTGTATACTTGCAACTGTCCGGCCTTAATATGCTGTCAATATGTCTGAATAATTCATTCAAGAGTTGCTGATATTATTCATCACAATAAATTCCAGGATGACAGGAGTAAAAGCTGGCGTGTTCAAGCTGTGGCAGTAGCTCCTGATAGATTCGAGAGCCGAAAGCCTCTTGCATCTCAATGGCGAGGGCTTAGGGACGATGAGCTCTCAACAGCAACTGGGATTCCCGGATGTGTCTTTGTCCACATGAGTGGGTTCATTGGCGGAAATCAAACATACGACGGTGCTCTGGCCATGGCAAAGGCTAGTCTGAAGCTTTCATAAACAAGATTTTGATCTCCATTGTCATTCACTGATTCAGATGGATTACTAAACTCTCGGAACTTCACATTAGTCTATTCTGATCTCTCTCATCTCCCTAAGAAACAATTTTACCCTTGAGTTTCTACAAGTTGTATTCTAATGCCCGTTAGTGGAGGATTTGTTCTGTCAATGACTTGGAATTGCAAACATTTTTATCTATGTATCTGGTTGTTCCATCGGTAAATTTTTCGAATCTGAAAATGTAAATAGGGAAAAAACCGAAATTACAGTGGGTGACTTCCTCTGCCTCACTACTCACAGTCTCACACACACAGTAGGACACTGGGACACAGTCCATTAACTTACCTTACTGTATATAGTGAAAATGTGAAGTTGCTGTGGTTTACTTTCACTATGACACTGTCACTACTCAGACTCACAGTTCATTTAGGTCAGTGATGCCTGCACTGTTCTACATTCTTCTTCGATAATCCCCAAAGAGCAAACCAGCACCAGCCATGGCCACACTGCCTCACACCACCGCCGCCGCCGCCTCAGCTCTCGGAAAACCCACCTCTCTCACTTCCACCGCCACCACCAAACCCCTACCTCATCTCTCCTTCCCTTTCTCCCCATCCAAAACCCTAACCCTAACCGCCAAAACCACCTCAATCAAATCCGCCGCCCCATCCTCCTCCGATCTCTCCACCACCACCGTGACCACCACCACCACCACCTCCATCTCCACCACCCCCCAAACCCTCAAGTCCCGCCTCCAAAACGGCGACACTCTCTACGGCATCTTCCTCCTCAGCTTCTCCCCCACCCTCGCCGAGATCGCCGGCCTCTCCGGCTACGACTTCGTCGTCGTCGACATGGAGCACGGCCCCGGCGGCATCTCCGAAGCCCTCTCCTGCCTCCGCGCCCTCGCCGCCACCCAAACCCCGGCCATCCTCCGCCTCCCGGAATCCTCCGCCACCTGGGCCAAGAAAGCCCTAGATCTCGGCCCCCAGGGGATCATGTTCCCCATGATCGAGAGCTCCAAGGAGGCCGAGAAAGCCGTCTCCTACTGCCGCTTCCCTCCGGCCGGCATCCGCGGCTCCGCCCACACCGTCGTGCGCGCCTCCAGCTACGGCATCGACGAGGGGTATTTAAGTAATTACGACGACCAGTTGCTGATCATGTGCCAGGTGGAGAGCGAGCAGGGCGTGAAGAGAGCGGAAGAGATCGCGGCCGTCGAAGGTGTAGACTGCGTGCAGATGGGGCCGTTGGATCTGAGCGCGAGCATGGGGTACCTGTGGGACCCGGGGAACAAGAAGGTCCGGAACGCGTTGAAGGGCGCCGAGAAGGCCGTGCTGGGCACCGACCCGCTTGTGGGTGGGGCCTACTTGTGTGGGTTCGCTATGCCCCACGATGGGCCCCAGGATTTGAGGACACGTGGCTACCACATGGTGTCGGGTTGCGTCGACGTCGGGCTGTTTAGGAGCGCCGCGGTGGAGGACGTGAGGAGGTTTCGGTTGAGCTTGATCAACGGCTCTGATGATGAGGAGGAGCACGGTAACGATGCTGATGAGAAGTACTGGAGCGAGTGACGGGATATTTTTGTAAATTTTTAATTTGTGGTTTTTTTTGGTAATAAAATGTTAATTTCATAATTTGCCGGCTTATGTGATCAGTAATTAATTTAGGAAGGTCGAAATCAACTTAGGAAATAGGATTAAACCGACAGAAAATAGGGAGATGGTGATGTCTCACCAAATGTGTCTATTACTATCATGATTAAGATTTAAGAAAGATATTAGTGTTTAAGAGTTTGGCTTATGTGCACTGCTTAGGTTAGTGATTGTGAACTGAGGGGTGGGTAGCATCATTTAGTTGAAATGGAACATTGTCAAAATCAAGTGGGTGATTTAACTCAGACATAGTTAAGTGCTAGAGGAGTTGTAAATTATAAGTTGAATTTTGCTTTACATTTTAGGTAATATCCAACAAATTCCATCAAACAAGATTGAGGTAAAGCTAAGATAACAGATTAAGCACTAAAGCATGACAAAAAAATTGTAACTCAAATGTCCAAATGTTAGATAGTTTGGGGGTATAACTAAGTAAAATAAATTAGCTTGTCCATGAATAAAACAATAGTTGTGTCATATAAGCTCGATTTTATTGTATTCTACGCTAATCGTTAAAAATATGAATAAAAAGTAAATTAAAATTTCACCCGCTTATGACCAACACAGATTTCACAATGTTTCGAGTTTATGTATCTGTAATTGTAGATTTTAACAACGTAACCGAGATCGCTTATTACCTTACTCGTAAGTCGCATTACTCTCAGACACACAAACAAAAACATTAAAAAAGAAAGAAAAAGGGGGCAGATAGTCAACAAACTCATAAGCGGATTGGTCCCAAACCAGAACAAGAGTGTGGATTGCAGTGTGGGTGAAGAAGCCCCGGGAAATGTTTTCAATTGCCGCCACCTAAACTCCCCATTATTGTAATCGTTGTGGGTCGCCACCAAGTCCCCGACCCCTATTTAGCTTCACCCAACTCATTCTTCTCTTGTCTGAGATTGTCCAATGGAGTTGTTCTACTTTCTTCTGTTCGGTGCTCTCTCGGCCGTGGTGGCAGCTTTGGAGCTGAGCAAGAGGAACAAGGATCGCATTATTACCTCCTCCACTTTCACACTCTTCAAGAACAATTATCTCCTCGTTTATTCTCTCATGATGGGTACTCTACGCTCCCCTTAGATCTGCCCTTTTCTTTCCCTCCGTTTTGGGTTCTATCTACAGTAATGTGATTCTTGTTTATTTTCTTGATGCGGGATTTGAAAATTCAACTACACTGAGATTAGAGGTTCAGTTTTGGTTAGCTAAGGGCTGCTTGGTGTTGTGCTTAATGAGATGAACTTGTTGTTTGCTCCAAATGTGTCTTGATCTGATTGTTGTATGTCTATAGTAGCAACTTCTCATTATGTATAAGCTGTTTCTGGCTTGTTATTTCTATGTTGATCCACGTTATTCATGTACTTCTTTGTTACCATGTTTTCTGTATCGTTTGGTTTGCTTGGAGTTGTATGAACTTTTAAATTGAAAAGGCAGAGGTATTATATAAACTTTTGACGATTGCTTGGGATCGAATAGACAATGCATTTTCGTTTGAAATATTTTATGATTTAGTTGGATCTGATCAAGTTGGTTGTGGCTACAGCCGGGGATTGGTTGCAGGGTCCATATGTTTACTACCTCTACAGCACTTATGGGTTTACAAAGGGCGATATTGGACAACTCTTTATTGCTGGGTTTGGTTCGTCTATGTTGTTTGGGACAATTGTAGGGTCTCTAGCTGACAAACAGTAAGTTTCATGTCCATGGATTGATTTCCTTAAACTTCATTTATTGAAATTGTACTTATGAAGACTGATGTCTCAAATTCAGGGGTCGGAAGAGGGCATGTGTTACGTACTGCATAACTTACATCCTAAGTTGCTTCACCAAGCATTTTCCTGACTACAAAGTTTTAATGTTGGGACGCGTACTAGGAGGCATTGCAACTTCTCTACTTTTTTCAGCTTTTGAGTCTTGGCTTGTTGCAGAACACAATAAGGTGAATTGTTGCTCTGATAATCAAGTGTAATTTTGGAAGTCGTATTTTGTGGTAGCTTTTAATTTGTCGTTAATATGAAAAAATCGTGGCTCAATCCTTATATGAAATTAAGGATCCTACTCATATTCTTTGTATATTATGCACCTCCTAGGAGAAGAAACCAGCCATTTACTGGTTCCGGGGGCTGGAGTTTTTTTCTTTCCCCTTAGTATTCCCTCTAGAATTTGAATTTTAGACTTCAATGATACTTTACAATTCAGTTGTTTGTAACTTTTTTGTTCCTGAATATTTGCAGAGGGGCTTTGAACAACAATGGCTTTCACTCACATTCTCTAAGGCCATTTTTCTTGGTAACGGTCTGATTGCTATTGTATCTGGGTTATTGGGGAATCTTCTGGTAGATACTCTGGCATTCGGTCCAGTTGCTCCATTTGATGCTGCTGCCTGCATTTTGGCAATTGGCATGGCAATCATATTGGCAACATGGGGTGAAAACTATGGAGACTCATCAGATAACAAGAACTTGCTGACCCAGTTCAGGGGTGCTGCTATAGCCATTGCTTGTGGTAGGCGTCTAACCTTTACTACTGGTGGTTTCTAATTTTTAATAAAGGATAAATTCAATATGAAATTACTTATTTTCTTTTTCTTTTTGGTTCAAATAGATGACTGAAGAAATTATATATAAGGTCTTATTTGAGTATGACCATCAGTGTAAACCTGTTACTCCCCACCCTCTATCTTGATCATTGCATTCATCAGAATCTTATTTGGCTACCATATTCCATTTGGAACAGATGAGAAAATCGCTTTGCTGGGTGCCATACAGTCCTTATTTGAAGGCTCAATGTATACCTTTGTGTTTCTCTGGACTCCTGCTCTGAGCCCAAATGATGAGGAGATTCCACATGGTTTCATTTTTGCAACATTCATGCTAGCGTCAATGTTGGGGAGCTCTATTGCATCTCGATTGATGGCCAGCTCAGCCCCCAGAGTCGAGAGCTACATGCAGATTGTATTTGCAGTTTCTGCAGCATCCCTTCTGTGCCCCATTGTGACTAGTGTATGTCAAGGAAATCTACTTTGCTAATCTATCTTCTTTAATATATGGTTCTGAATCTCTTTTTAACTCATGGTTACATTGGAAATACTGCTCAATAATGATTTGTCTATGTTTGACAGTTCTTGATTGCACCTTCCAATGTGAGAGGTGGGGGCATCTCGTTCTCAGGGTATTTTCAAATTTTTGGATTCTGCACATTTGAGGCCTGTGTGGGGATATTCTGGCCATCTATCATGAAAATGAGATCACAATACATCCCAGAGGAGGCACGAAGCACCATCATGAACTTCTTTCGCATTCCTCTCAACATTTTTGTGTGTGTAGTGCTGTACAATGTGAGTGATTTTGATTGCATTTCTCATAAGTCCTTGGGGTCTGCCTACTTGCCTTTCTAAATTCAAATAAAAAAAAGGGTGTTGAATGGTCTCTTCTTCTTATAGAATCACAAATGTTGGCTCTTGTCCTGTATATAACATGTGACCTGTGTTGTTTTCATTCCAGGTCAATGCATTTCCCATCACCATCATGTTCGGTATGTGCTCGATTTTCCTCGGTACGGCTGCTGTGTTGCAGAGACGGCTCTTTGTGATAACTGAGGGTGGCAGCCATAAGTCAAGTAAGTTCTGCAATTTCAATTAGTTTTTGCTGTGTAATTGATATATTCCAAGTTTCAAACTCTATAGTACACAGTTGCATCCCCCCTTATCACAGTTGCGTTCACCATTTTGATGTGCTGATGGTTAATAAAATGTACTTTGATTGTTTGCAGAATCATCACTAGAATGGATACCAATGGAGATGGACACTGAAGCGGAGCCATTAAATGACTGATTGATGATAGAGGTAAAAAAGAAACAATAAAACTTTTGATAATTTTTGATGCTTGAAACAAGCCGACCATTCCAAGTTGAATTTACGAGCTGCATCTTGGTTTTCTCCTTGCTGTTGGATTGATGAGGAAAATACAGTTTGATGCAGCGACTTCAAAACAGGGTATAGAGGATATTCAAGGGGCAATCAGCTGGTTGCTATAACACAAAGAAATGATTAACTAAACAGTGTAGTTGCTGTGTAGTAACCTATAGTTCATGTACTTATCCAATCACTTTAGGCTGATGTCTGGCTTCAGCTATATTTTCGTGTGATAATTTTATGTCAGAAGATATAAGGATGCCTAAATGATGTCTTCTGATCTATCATTTGCAGTTTATTTTTTTGTCTTTTTTGTTTGTAGGAGGCAGCATTAAATGATTTAAATCATTGTAACCCGTATAAATATATAGTTTTCAAGAAAACTTTCACTGATTGCAATACCTTAATTAAATTGAAATTGATTAATCTAATTCGTTGTGCCAAATGTTGCAATTTTCTAGCTCATTTCATTTTCTGAGGCATCAGGCAATTGAAAATAGAAAGAAGTGAGCGGTTCTTGCTATAGATGCAAGCGAATGTTTTAGATACAGCAACATGAAATTCAGAAATTTACTTTGCAGAACTCATACGTACCACAATAACCAAGTTAAGATGCGCAGTTTGCAGAACTATATTTACCATTTCTCATCTAATGTTACAACTTGAAAGGTAGACCATGAGAAGCTTTAAAATGACCCTTCATCAATTAAACTGATCATGTGTGACAGCCTTTTCATGTTCTTTCATGTCCTCTCCACATGACATGCGAAAACACACAGAATCCAACATCAATCAGTAATCATATTTTACATGGAAACAAACCCATCTGGGCCAACACCACTCTTCCATTGAGCAAACTGAGCTACACAATCATCTCATGCATGACCATGATCCCTCCACCTGGGCCATGTGACATTATTGGCCACATGATTTGACTTCCCCAAAATCCCAATGAACCCAACCAGCAAACTCCACTGTAGTTAACTGTGTCTTTGTTTATGATGGTTCACCAGTCCACAAAGATGTCCACAATGCATTTGTTTAAGGTGGTTCACCCTTTGATGATTTGAATGAGTCTCCTGACCTTGTGAAAAGATGAACCATCACTCAAAACGAGGGGCATTGTCGTACATTCTGTATCCAGGTTGTCTACACTGGAGCCAATAAGATTTGCAACTCCATTGATTGAAGAACCACTCTCCTAAATTTGAGAGAGAGAAATCTCCAAGTGAGAGAGAGAGAGAGAGAGAG
>NW_004443397.1:599427-635832 GCF_000184155.1 Fragaria vesca subsp. vesca
GAGAGAGAGAGAGTTGAGAACTTAAAATGGCTAATCTTACTCCAAGATACCAGTTCTTGTTGGCTTTGCAGTTCCTTCTGTTAGTCAGAGTTTGGTGCTACCAGTACAAAGTTGGAGATCTAGATGCTTGGGGAATACCAACTTCAGCAAATCCACAAGTCTACACCAAATGGTCAAAATACCATTCTTTCAAGAGTGGAGATTCTCTCTGTAAGTAACTCTCATTCTGTTTCCTCATTCCAAATCAACACCTACACAAAGTCACCAAATGCTCAAGCTTTACTATTCCTGTATGTGCAGTGTTCTTGTACCCACCAAGCCAAGACTCAATGATTCAAGTCACTGAGCAATCCTACAAGGACTGCAACCTCAAAGATCCGATCTTGTACATGAACAATGGCAACTCTCTCTTTAATGTTACTACAGAAGGAGTTTTTTACTTCACAAGTGGAGAGCCTGGCCACTGTGGGAAGGGCCAGAAGCTCTACATTGCTACAGGGAATGGCACTGCTTACTCTCCTGCATATGGTCCAAGTTCGCCGGATTCTGCCCCGTCTTACCCCACCGTTTTCGGCTCAATTCCGGCACCGCCTTCTTCTTCTTCACCATCACAAAGCGTTCCACTTCTCATAATGGCCATTACTGGACTTTTGGTATGTGCATTACTCAGTGGCAATCTGTGAAGAACTTCAGTACTACAATCGTTTTCTTTGGAATTTTGGAATACCCTATTCTTTCATCACATTCATGATCATGCAACTTCTTTTTGCAATGTAATAGTATAAAGCGTATGATGTGAGATTTAAAAGCCTTTATCTCATCTTTTTGTGTTCTTTACCTATTGGGTAGACAAAGATCTTTGAACCATATGCAGTGAAAGTTAAAAGTTGCCTCCTTTTTTTTGTTACCAAGAAACATGGATTTCCATGCAAGAACCTGATAGATCCAAAAGATCACCGCCGGGAATTATGGCATCACAGATTAAGTGGCCAGCTGGAAATGCACGTTCTGTGTCGGTCACTAATGAAATGTAGCATCACAGATAAAAGAGAATGGAATGGCCCAAAAGTCTACATGAGTAAAAAACTATGAGAATAGAGAACTGGGAGATTGATCTATCATTAATATGATGACTATGATATTACAAGCTGTATCATATAGAGATACACTGCCTATCAAGGCCTAAACAAAACAGACAAGGATCGAATCCCTTACTAGGTCATTAAACTAAAACTAAAGTCCTAAACTAGACATGGTTACGGGAGGTCTTCCTGTCAAAAAGGAGTAATTCGGATGGAAAGTTTACTCATCCGGCCATCTCAACATCGGTGCTAAGCGTTGGCTTCACCTCAGAAGCAGGCGCATCAGGCCCTGCAGGCTCTGCTTGTTGTGGAGCAGCAGCCTCTGTGGGTTTTGCTTCGGAAAAGGGACTTCTGGTTTGAGTAGCATTTGAATCAGCTTCCATGGCAGAAGCTCTGGGTGGGGATGCTGGCTGCACCTCCACCTCTGGGTACGCAGCCTTGAACCGTGCACGCAAGCCTTCATCAACCAATCGTACACCACTTAGTTGATTACCAAGTGACATCCACCTGATACAAGATAGTTAAAGAATAATGAATAAACCACCAATGGCCAAGATGTTTGATTATAACTAAATAAGTGTTTTGTACTAAAGACTAGCATGATTATCAAATCCCTTTAATATTGATGCATCAATGACAACCACTGGTCAAGAAAGCATACCCTGCATGAGTGTTGTGCATACGAGCAAACAGCTCCAGCTTCCTTGTCCTTGGACTAATCCTCTCCAGCAAAGGGTACATCTACACAAATGCATGTATAATTAAGTCAAATATGTATCGTGTAAACTGTAAAGAAACATATTTTGACTATATATGCTAATTATAAGATTCATATTCCACTAACCTCATCTGGCTTACGACTTGTCTCTCTGACCTCGGCAACAATGACATCAGTATCAATATTCCTATTCACTAATGGATCCCCTTTTATTCCAACTAGGCAATGCTCTTTGCTATGATTTAGCCAGTGGCCAGTGCGCCCAGTTCTAATAATTCGTTGAAGCTGATTAGTTTTCACCCAAATCATCTCCTCGATACGCTTGTATCCCCAAAGTTCTAAACTGGTAAGACAATAACAAGATGAAAAGTAAGCCTCTTTGTTTAAACATTTATGAACCATATAGTTGATGGATGGATGAATTATACACATACCACTCACGGCCAAGCTCCATCGCACGCCCAGTAACCCAAAGGAAAATCAGACCATCAGTCTGCAATGCAGGAACATTAAGAGTGCGCATTTCATCATCAGCCATAGTCCCATAAGGCAACTCCATATGAATGTCCCACGGTGGATCGGCCATTATGACTCCAAACTGTCCCAAAATATCCATTCTAAAATTGCGGATATCACAGTTAATCCATTGTGGTTGACCGAGTTCCACCTCAGAACAATATTCAGCACGCTGCTTTAATGGTCTAGGGGGAGCCATCATGTTTGACACATCTGGTGTTGAATCGAGCTCATAATGTACATACTTGCATGTCTAATAATGGAGAGAAAAAGTTCATTCTATTATGTAGAGAATAGTCAATTTACATATAAGTACTTGATGAATACAGCATCAAGGGGAAACTCTACCTTCATGTGACGGCAAGTATCTAGAAAAGAACAGTCTCCTAAATTGACATCAGTATGTAGAGCAATTATGCGCCTAAAATGAACCTGAAAGGAGAGAAAATAGAATTATCGTAATAGTAAATGCAAATCACCTTCATGTGACGGCAAGTACGTAGATAAGGACAGTCTCCTAAATTGACATCAGTATGTAGAGCAATTATGCGCCTAAAATGAACCTGAAAGGAGAGAAAATAGAATTATAGTAATAGTAAATGCAAATATCAAATTCAAACAGGAACGATTTCAGACTGAAACAAGAAATGCAATCACCCAAATAAAATGCTGAAACACCGCAAAAGTAACATAAACAATTTCTCTCAGAAAAAGAAACTAGAACTGTAGATATGATATGATAAGAGAAGTATGCAGAATTCTGATCACCACGTATATCAGGAATTAGGAACTTATGATCATATGGGTGAAATATTTTCATGAACACTGCTAAGGGACCATATTTCTTAGTGACCTTCTCACAAGCGAGCAACGAATTAGATTGACGTCGGCAGTCCTCTTTTGTTAGGGAGCTGCAGTATTCCTTCACTCGTGAACCACCTTTGCTTTTGAACTGAAACACAAAACAACAGAAAGAAAATAACTTCAATATCTTGTAGAGTTTAGATGTTAGAACGAGAGAAAGTTCAGAGAACAGCGAGTACAAGGGAAACTATAGGCATGAACATAACTTCATAGATTCTTGAGGAACCAAAAACAAAAAATTGAAAACCCTGGTATATTTGACGGATATCAAACTAAAGCTTAACCACCTCCTACAAAACTGACTCTATCTGTAACACAATGAACAAATGACATGCTGAACTAGATGTTCGGGCAGCAATTTTGATAATTTAGATAACAGTCAGAAATAGTTGTCACATACAGCAGCTCTACCATTTAAGCTAGCAATGCAAATTAACAAAGACACTATATCAAAAGGCCATAAGAATCGACAAACCTTGTTTGCCGTTCTAGTCTCCTTTGCAGTTGGCCTGTGGATGAGGTCCAAAAGCTCCTCCCCAGTTTTCGACTTCTGCAACTCCTTAAAACTCTTCTTATTCAGCAATGCCTCAAGATCCTTCATCTCATCCTCTTCGCTCTTCATGTTCTTATTCGGCATTCCATTGGGACTAACCACCATTCCTCCATTCTGCCCCATATTAGGCCTCGGCATTGGAGACCCTAACATCCCTCTCGGCATTCCCATCATCCCTCTTCCTCCTCTCGGACCTATCCCCGGAAACAACGGCGGCAACCCGCCCATGTAATGCTCCGGCGCAACCCCCCAGGGCCCACCTCGGCCCATAAACCCTCCCACATTGTTCCCACCATCCATGCCACCACTCACCATCTGATTAAAACTCCCATTCCCATCCAAAATCGAGTCTTGTTTGCTCTCCGGCAACTCCTTCATCAGCCTAGTCCGGTCAATATCCCTCACCGTAACCCTAGACTTCCCGTTGACCGCGTACTCCTCCAGTATAACGCCGCCGTTCTCCTCCGCCATCGACCGCAGCGCCATCTCCACCGCCAGAATTCCCCCGTTCTCTCCCCCCACCTCCCGCAGCGCCGCCTTCTCCTCCGGCGAGGCCTTCGCGTCGGTCTCGAGCTGCTTCAGGAGCTCCGACGACTCCACCAGCATGAACGGAACCCTCTCCAGAAACCGGACCGCAATCATGGCCCGGATCACCGAGAGCGGGTTCGCGTCCTCGTCCATTGAATCGGGTGAGGACTCCCGGGTCGGGTCGGGTCGGGGAGAAAGATTAGGGCTTTCGGGCTGCAGCGGAGGAGGAGGGAGGGGTGGTTGAGGGGAGGGGAGGCGGGCGGCGGGGTTTCGGGTCGGGTTGGGTTTCGGGTCGGGTAGAGGAGGGGTGGGAGTGAAGGGGCGGTGGTTGAAGGAGGAGAGGACCTTGAGGGAGAGATCGATGGTGGGGACGATGGCGGGGTCGAGTTCGGATTGGAGACTAGAGAGGAGTTCGAGCTGGGTGGCGCGTTGGGTTTCGATTCGGGTTTCGAGGTCTTGGCGCATTGCTTTGACGGCGGACACGGCGGTGTCGTCTTTGCCGCCAGATTGGGTCTCCTCCATTTGTTACTTGCAGAGAGAATCTGAGTTGTTTAGTCGTTGAGATTTAAAACCCTTTTCACCCAAATATATGTGAGTGCCCTGTAGGGGTTTAAGATCGCTGTCAAAATCGAAGTAATATACTTTTACCAGAGGTTTTCACACTGAGGTCAAAAGTGAAAAAGGTTTTCACACCGTGACACCGAAAAACTATCACCAAACCGAACCAAACTAAATCAAAGAGTAACTTTGCGGTTTTCATTTGAGGGTGTGATACGAGTTCGTTATTAATGTGATACGAGTTCGGTAGGTTAGAATATTGAATGGTTTTTTCAATTTTTTCAATGAGTTTGGTTTGCAAGGAGGACTGGACAGCCAAAAATGTATGAATTCTTCTAGTTATAAGAAGTTCGTGGTTGGAAACCCATTTTGTGAAAACATTTCTTGAGAATGGCGTTTGTGAAAATCTTGTCTTGAGGAAGGGTCGACACAAATTGCTCCCGCCTTAAAATTATAGCTTATCGTAACCACCATTTAATATAAGCTGGCCGGATGTGGAGTGCACGTCCCTTTGTTCGGCACCGTCCGGCGTTGATGACGGCGCATCTCCACCCCTAACGAACTCTAACAGCGTTCCCGATCATTTTCTCTCTCCGGTGAGTCCATCGAATTCCAGTTTTCCGGCGAGATCACCCAAAACTTCAAATAAGGTCGATCTCGCCGGAAAACTGGAATTCGACGGACTCGCCGGGGAGGGAAAGTGATCAGAGACGCTGCTGGAGTTTGCTGGGGTGGAGGCGCGCCGTCGTCGACGCCGGACGGTGGGAAATGGAGGGACGTGCGCACTTTAAAGATAGTGCAGACGTGTGCTCCATATCGTTTTCGTTTTGTTAATATAAGATATTGAACGAAGTAAAAAAAAAATTAAAATTTTGTTTCACGAATAAAACCTCAAACCACCTCTTTGGAACTAAGTAATCAATATTGAATCACTGATATATCCTATCACATATCTTACAGAGGAGCTGTAAATTTTATGTACAATTTGTTCAAGTGAAAACAGGGCAGCCAGCAACAATCACCCCTACGGCCGTAGGGCATTCAGCTAATGGACACCCATCAAGGTCATTTCCCCACCAGTCGACACTAATTTCCTCCAATCCAACGGTAAAATATAACAGTACCCCCATAAAAGCAAGACCAGCATCAAGTGCCCCAGAAAGAACATAGTTGTGTCTCCTCCACCAATCTGGTCTATACCTATACACAACAAAACCGGAGAGAAACCCCAAAATGATCCAAGAAGTGTAGTTAACGGCAGTGGCCGGCGGCATACTTCCCGTTGCTCCAATCAAAACCGGCATGTTGATGAGCCGAATCCACTCCTGTTGTGGAAATGCCTTAGCAGCTAACCAAACTAGAACAGGAGCAATTGCACCAGCTAGGAAGAACCAATTCACTGCTGCATATGTGCCCAAGTCCCCGAAAATTCTTCGTGGACCAATCAGTCCCCATAGGACAGACGCGTCGTAAAACACAGTGTCCATGGGGCAAGTCCACACTGATGTTGTGTCAGTACATATTCCGGGGATGGTCTCCATTAGCCACCACGCCGTGCACAAGTAAACAAACGCCGCTATAAGGGTTCCAACAACCTAAGTAAGGAAACCTGTGAGTATTAGGAAAGGAGACTATTGAGAAGAGAAAAGAATCAAAGAGCTGGAGCTGACCTGTGCCATGAACATAGTTCTAGGAGGGATTTTCATATAGTGACCAAGCTTGAAGTCTTGCAAGAATGTGATGGCTTGTGTCATACTTATGTAGCCGTAAACTTTGAAGCACATATTGGCGACTGGATATCCAGGGTAGATGTACCCTATTATGTACTCAGTAATGATATTCAAGCCTGGTGTCTGTTTTCGAAGCAGAAAACTTGATTGAGTGCACTAAAATGGGACGAAAGCTAGAAGCATAATAACCTGTTACAAAAGATTAGGTACCTGATTTGTGATGGCTGTGATGATACCAATTGGGAGGGTGAACAAAATGGCAATAGCACAAGCTAGAAGGACACCCCACCAAGGCAATTGAAGCTGGTCATTGTAGTATTCACAGGTAAAAATGGTGAGTGCAATGTTAGTTAGAAGAATGGCCACAAACCACCACTCAGGCACTGGGTTGTATCTCTGCATAAGTCTAGTGTGAATGTCCATTCTCTTCTCCTTGAAACTTGATTTGCTTTGCTCCCATATTTCCCTGCCATACCATATACACATGCAGTAAGAACTAATATATGCTTCAAACACTAACCCAACTTCAAGTCTAATTGGTAAAAATCCAAACCCTCTGCTTATGTTTTTTTTTGTTTTTGAAAATGTTAACTTATATTGCTTAAACAATGATCAAAAGACACATGTATCAAAATGTCGTCATTCACAGAGTATGTTAAGAGAGGCTTACAAGCACTAAGACAAATACCTTTATTGATTACACATAGGCTCAAAGAGAACCCAAAGCAAGAAGAATACCCTCTGCTTATGTTTTCTGAAAGATATTGTGTTTATATTTACAACTAATTGCGTCATTTAAGAATTTCAACTACTACTCTTAGTTTTAGACTTAAACATAATATTAACACGAACAATAGAACCGTGATTGATTCTATTCCAATCCATTGCATGAGATATATATGATGAATTCATACACATGAATTGTGAAGTGCATTTTACCTTCCATGGAAGAGTGCAACATGAACAACTGTAGCAGTGAGTGCAGCAAAGCCCACACCATAAGTCATCGCAAAAAATGTGCTGATGTAAAGTGGACCTTCTTCCTCATAAGCCGTAATATTGAGATGGAAATTGGAGTCAATGATCGCTGTGATGTCGTATTCTTGACCGTCTTCCGTGAAGAGTTCATCTGAAAATATTGGAAAGGTTTTGGCTTTGTAGAGGTTAAGCCAGTAACATATGGGAGTCAACACATACATGACAAACACAAAACCAGCAGCAACATTGGCAGTGGCAAACCATGGGCTTGCAAGTGGGCTTCCGAGGTAGGAGGAGATAGTGGACCAGTCGAGCCCAACAGCACCAAGTCCAAGCCCGTAAAGACCCGACCCGATCTGTTGGGCAAGGACTGATGAGGGAAATATCCAGCAGATCCATGAGAGGGAGGTTAGCATTGTGAAGAGGTAGCCGGGAAATACATAGTAAGCAAAACTGCACATGAAGGCAATGAGAAAGAACTGTGTCCTTGTCACGCCACCCTTTGGTCGTTCTTCCCTCTCGTGGAGGGCCCTGTAAATGAAAATGTTATCAACGGATATACAATTGTGCGTTTATCTTTTGTGAAATATTAACCGATATTTCAAGAACTTTATCGCACTATGATCGACTTGAATTCATCTATGTCAATCAAATTATGGCATGCATGTTGTGAGCGTGAGGGGTGTATGTTGCTGATTAAAGTCATGCTACAGTGATCAAAATACCTAGGTATTTTCAAGTTTTGCAAACTTGTATGACATAAATGTTTTATTCAAGACTTTTGCATAACAAACAAAGTATAAAATCACAAGTGTATATATCTTGCGTATTAACTTGGTTTTTATCATGATTGATGATGATAGATCTGATTGATGTATGTGTCTAATTTGTAGAACTCTAATGTACACGTACAGAAAACTTAATTACACGACAATCTTGCTTATACAGCTAGAACACCTAATTATTTTGTGCATATATTCATAAAAATGTTTAAATGCTTTTCTGTCGCATGCATGAAGGTTTGAAAAAGAAACTGCTTAATGCAAACACATACCCTACTTACTATTCTAATTATTTAGTTCCAACCCTCAACCGGTCAAGGCCAATCAACTCCATCACCACCCAAAGTGTACCGGAATCCATGATTTCCGGCCATAGAAAAATGACAGCATGAGCAATCGAATTTAAATTAAGGCCAAGAAAATAATATATAACATATGTATATTTGTGTACCTAAACAATGAGACTTGAACCAAATTTGCCGGCCACCACATAGCTGCCGGTTCGACCAAGTACCTCCTGAAAATCCCAGCCCAGCCAAACCCCAACACCTATCAACCATTCAAACCTAATCAAACAAATAATACCATACCTATATTTCAGACTATCACGTTATATACAACCCCCAACAACAACGTACGTACATCAAATATTCAAAGTCATCTCAAACTGAGACAAACAAAAATTAGTTTACCTGAGTTGTTAAGATGACAAGCAAGGAGACGAAGAACGTGATGTGCTGCTTGTAGAAAACCTTAACCACCGTCACAATATGAATGGCATAGACTGTGCCGGCGCCGGAGTTGGCGAAGATGGTGATGAGGACGTGTTCTTTTACGTTGAAGGGACCAGGGTTGAGTGTGAATTCCCATCTGGTTCCTTTGAAGAAGACGCGCGTCGTGATATTAGCGGCCATGAGCTGGCCGAGGGGCACGACTGCTATCTGGGCCGAGATGGCTGTTATCGACAGCGGCTCGGTCCGGTACCAAAAGAACTGGTTGAGGAAAGAGAGGAGGACGCAGGAGAGGGTTCCTAGGACCCACATTCGGAAGGTCAGGACGGGGAGGGAAGGGTCGTCTCCGGTCGGCACCGTCAGAGCTACTTGCTTCACCGGCGAGTTTTCTTCTTCTTCCGGTGGAGATGAGGAGGTCTGACCTTCTTCATCTCTAGAAACTGCATGCAAAAAAAAGTGAACATAGAAAACTAGTAAACCGAGAACAAATGCACAGACATCATCTATGAAAGCTAGAAAGGAAAAATGTCATGTTCTTACTGAGAGGAGCTGTGATTTCGTCTTGGTTGTGTTCTTCTTCTCTGCTGCTCTCTGTCATTGTTTCTGTAATTCAGTTCCAAAGAGCACTGTGATATTTGTTCATATGTTTTTGTGGTATAGACGTATAGTATATGGAATAGAATCTGATCGAATTTCTGACCGGGAGTCAAGGAAGCTAGGCCTGGAACCTGGGGAGTCAAAACAAGAAGAGGTGAAAGTTTTCTGGCTGGTAACTAATTCCAGCAAGTTTGGTCTGCATGTCAATCAAAGAATAATTAGCTAGGTAGATAGATGGCATATATGTGAGTTGTTGCAGCTGCTGATCCACGTGGTTTTATTTCATTCACAATATTTAGAGGAGGGTTGGAGAATATCAGTTGTTTTTTTTCTCGACAAACGGAGAATATTCAAATTTGTTGTTTTATATGCATACATCATACATGTTTTATTTCTAATTTTACTGTAGGGTACTTGCATCCGAACCGGTATGTATAAGTGCGCGCATCTGGACTTTCATGTAAAATTAATTATGAAATATTGTTTTTGAATCGAGTTAAATAATACTTGTTTTATAGTACTAGTAGATAGTAAATCATGCACGATTTAGAAAAATTCCAAACAAGAATAATTAATTAGTCGACTACATAATAGAGATTCACAGTGAATCTTGCCATATATACATAGAATATACATAAGAAGAGATATTATAAGTTTGGCCATCCAGTCGAAGAGCTTTAATGTGAAATGGACTCCAACGGAGTATCTTGTTAATCCCTTGTATTCATATGCTAAATGACTAAAATGATGGCAAATGAAAGCAATCTGAGGGTCCAACAGAACAGCGACTGGTTCGTCTATTTGCGCGCGATGTTACAATTGTGGACACAAGTTGTAGCCTTGTAGGGTAGTACCTACCCTTCTCTCAGACACTCACACAGCCAACTTTTTTTTTTTTTTTTCGTACCAAAAAAAAAAAAAAAAGCCAACTAATTCTCGTCGTTGCAACTCGCAAGTGTAAGTGTAACTACTAACTACCCTTCTCTCCCAAAACCCTAGTACCAAAATTTTCGAATCCCAAATGTTGTAATGGAAGAATGGAAGTACATACTCTTATAAGAACAAGATATAGATGTTGTAAACTGTAAAGGATCAGATCGAAAAAGAGGTATGCTGCATAGCTACGTAGTGAGAACTTGCGCCTATTTATTCTTCCCCATGATTCTATCAAATATCATGTCCGATCCCAAAGTGATAGAAGCAAATGAATACTCTGCGCGGCCTTTATAATTGCATAAGGCTAGGGGTCCAGAACCAGATAGGCAATACCTTCTGAAGCAATCATGCATCGGTCTAAATCTAGAAATGCATGTGGAGCAATAATTTGCAATGAGACGAAGGAAACCTGAGAAATGAATATATACAGAAAATAAGTTAACCCCAATGGGTAGGCAACAAGTATATGTAGAAAATGCCGTGGCTTCTTACAGCCGGATTGAAAATTCTCTTACTGAGATGTCGTACGTGGCTGGTTGGTTTCTATATCTGTAAAATGGAATCTGCAAAAGAGCAGAGCGTACGTTTACGTGCATGGTAAATGTATTCCTGAAGGTAAATGATACTGTGGCTAGCTTCATGAACTGAGAATCTGAATAGTGCATTCAGTTTCTCTACGTTACAATAGTGCATCACTTTCTAGATTTTAAACACCACCACAATAAACTGCATTTGAATCATATGCTCGTGTTATATGAGATAATGATTTCTATTTCATGTCAAGTTGTCAACAATAATGATCGATTCCACTCCATGTTATTGTTAACTCAGCTCTTGCTTGCTCGCTTCGCAGGGACGCAAGAATGATAATAGTCCAAAATAATTCCCGAGTGGGACTATAAGCCATGAAAATAAAAATATAGTTGCTTGCAGCTGTGAATTAAGTCACAATTTTTGTATCTACATGGTTATCATGAACTTCTTATTTATTATTTTATACAACGAACTCATGGTTTTTGTATATATATATATACTCTGATATCAAATTTTAAATTTCATTATCATCAAAAATCTGCAAATATAAACACATGCATGTAAAGCAACTTCTAGTCGATTGTCCTCTTTCAAACAAATTATTGAGATATACGAGGAAATTAAAATTTTATATAAAAAATTATGTGTACCTAAGCCTAGAGGATGCATGGGAGAATAAGTCTCTGAATACTTAGATTCATTATCCAGTAATTTAACTGATTGTATCTCTCTATATACTACTCATGAAGGAGGGAGGTACCATCCTCGGCAAGAGTAACCAAGTCCAATATCTTTCCCTTTTTATAGGCTTGCAGAGTTGCAGCTAATTAACCATCACTTGCGCGTACATCTGTAGTTTGGGAACAAAGAAAATGGATTATGGGTTTCAGGTAAAAAAGGTGATCTCACGCATTTAAGAAACCGTCCCAATTCAGGTTTGTGAAACGAAAAGCAATCAAAATGCAAAATACAAAATACAAAATATATAGAAATAAAAATAAAAGTGGACGAAATAAGAACAAAACCTAGTAACTAGGCCAACCCTGACCCAATCCTGGTTGAACTATGAAAATAAGTTCCTTGGTTTGAAGTTTGAACCATGATAGAAATTCAGATAAGATCATAAGAATGACTATATCATACTTGTGTAATACTTTTGTGTGACATCTCTTGTACTGGCAAAATAAGTTGATATTGTTAATAATATGTCAACACATGTATTATTGACGTTTATATGAAATTCATAAATCATAACTATGAATTAACATTCTTAATTATTTTGAAGTTTTAAGGAGAGCAAACAATTTAGAGTTGGGTCTTGCATCAGGATCACAAAAAGTCAGTTACATCGTACATAATGCAATCTCAAACAGAAACAATTGCAAGTAATAGCTATTTAAGTTGGACATTATATGATAAACTAGCACTACCAGAAGAAAGGCTTTAGCCGACGAAAATAAAAAAACCAAGCGGACGAATTTTTTTTTCATCGGCTAAAGCGGACTTTAGCCGACGAAATTTTCCTTCGTCGGCTAATTTAAAATTTTCGTCGGCTATGGTAAAATTTCGTCGGCTAAATAATTTTTTTCGTCGGCTATAGTCTGTGAACTTTAGCCGACGAAATTTTCAAAAGTTAAGCCGACGAAATTTTTAAACTTTAGCTGACGAAATTTTTAAAAGTTTAGCCGACGAAAAATATAATTTCATCGGCTAAAGTGTCTTATATTTGCAGATTTGGACAACAACTCATCTGGAAAAAAAAAACTATACGTAGAACCTTCAAACGCAAAAAAGTCGTGAAATAAGATATGACCAGAACGGTGAAATACGTCTACGGTTAAAAAATCACGGTATTCCGGTAAAATCTCGGTGCCGATAGTTGACTTACCCTTATTATTCACTATGCTGCAGATTTAGCGTTTGGTGTTTGATTGACTATTGTGATACCTTTCCGGAAGCGTAACGGCCCTACGAGTCAAACTCATGTTATGACCTATGGGCCTTTTTGGCCATCCGAGTCCTTTTAGGGCTTCAAAATACAGTTTTCTTATTTCCGATTATAGTTGACCGTTTCGATCGAGCTCTTAACGTTGTCGGATCCAGTTGAATTTTTTACCATAGACATATTTCGTCATAATGATCATATCTGACGGTCGAATTTTGGTTTGTGAATTTTAGTCATCGGAATCACAACGTGTCTACTATTTACCGTTATTCGGGTTTATGTGGAGCCCTATCGTCGGAAGGTAAATGTCTCAAAATTTTTATATGGGCAGTTGTGTCTCATCTACGTGAGAGTTTTTCGTGTGGAAGGTTTGACCAAACTACATAATATAGAGGGAGATATGAGCGTTTTCGTGTGATAAGTAACGATAGATTAGGGTTGACCGTTTCGATCGAGCCCTTAACGTTGTCGGATCCAGTTGAATTTTTTACCATAGACATCTTTCGTCATAATGATCATATCTGACGGTCGAATTTTGGTTTGTGAATTTTAGTCATCGGAATCACAACGTGTCTACTAATGTTGTATAACTTGTTTAGTAGGTTATACAACTTTGTAAACCAACTCTACATAGGAAGCAAAATTATCAAAAATCTCCTGAAATAAGATGTCTTCATAATGGTGAAATACGGCTATGATTCAAAAATCACGTAAATCGGGTAACGTCTCGGTGCCGATAGTACTAGTTAACCCTATTTACCGTTATTATTCCTTATGGGGAGCCCTATCGTCGGAAGGTAAATGTCTCAAAAATTTTATATAAACGGTTGTGTCTCATCTACATGAGAGTTTTTCGTGTGGAAGGTTTGACCAAACTATGTAATATAGAAGGAGATACGAGCGTTTTCGTGAATTTATAGACTTTAGCCGACGAGATATTAAAAAAGTCGTCGGCTAAGGTCAAAAATTGTTTGGTGGTAAACCAAATTTGGAGGAAAATTTTCAAATGACTTTAGCCGACGGAAATATATGAAAAGTCGTCGGCTAAAGTCGAAAAAAAATTTGGCAGCAAACCAAATTTGGGAGAAATTTTTCAAAATTTTCAAAGGACTTTAGCCGACGAGCTTCATTACTTTAGCTGACGAATTTCACAGGTTTTGTCGGCTAAAGTCTGTTTCCGCCAAAAATTTCGGAAAATTTCAAACTTCCTTTTAAATTTTTAGCTCTCTCTTTAACCTACTCCCCTCAAACATCTTATCTTCTTCTTTCTCTCACCAAGAACTTCACCCAATAACTTTTTCTTTCTCTTCCCCACCGAAACAAACCCACTCCCTCTCTCTTTCCTCTCCCTCTTCTCCTCCTCCTCTCCCTCTCCTCTCTCTTCCAACTCCTTAGATCGATCTGGTTCCTCCACTCCCCGACTCACCACCTCCTCCTCTCCCCCCACTTCCCTCCTCCTCCGTCCCCAGCGGAGCAGCACCCCCACTCGCAAAGTTCGTCAGCAGCTGCTTCGAGAAGAAGTTGCTCTTCCTCACATTCGTAAGCTGCTCTTCCTCCTCCTGCTCCGCCTCCCTCGCCGCCGCAACCGTCGCCGTGTCCAACATTACCAGCCTCCCCCTCACCGCTTCCCCATTGCCTCTTAAGCAGCAGAAGCTCTCCTCCAGTCCCAAGCCCGACCCCAACAAGCCTCTTCCCCATTGTCTCGAAAATAAATAATTAATAAAAATAAATTAATATTTGTTCCCTAAAAAAAAAAAATTTAATTTAATTTTTTATTATTACATACTTATTACATACTTTAGCCGACGAATAAATGTTTCGTCGGCTAAAGTCTCAGACTATAGCCGACGAAACATTTAAGATATTCGTCGGCTAAAGTCTTGGACAATAGCCGATGACGTATTCTAGATTCGTCGGCTAAAGTCATCGCCGACGGCCCTTTCCCGATGAAACCTTAGCCGACGAGATAAGCTAACAGGCCGACGAAACTTTTTCGTTGGCTAAAGTACTTGTCCTGGTAGTGTAGATATCTTAGCAGCGATTCACAACTGTCACCATAAACTGCAGAGTTTGCGGGAGTTGTCCATGCCAAGTGATTCCTAATCTCATTAGTCCAAATGTTTTATTTTTACTTCTGATTGGTGTATTTAATTACTTTTACTTTTTTTCACCTCTATTGGTCCCCACATGAATTACAATTATATGATTGGCTAGGTACACCACATGACAGTGCCACGTGATGTATCGGGTATAGAGAATAATAACTCTTCACACACACTCGAGCATTGGTCCTTGTTCTCGTTACAACACAAGCATACAACAGAACGTATCCTATTTAAGGAGCTTACTGAAAAAGAGAACATAACAACGCTGGTAAGTCTAGAGTACTGTTTAAGCTAGATTGATTATGTGTTTATTTGTATGATCATACTTCAGTGTTATTGAACTAAGTTCTTTCATAGAGAGCTCCGTCAAATTTGTAGTTGTGCCATGAACATAGTAAACTTTGATGGCTTGTGTAAAGGATGAAAGGTCTCCTCAGCCTCTTCTTCTTAACTTCCAAAAGCAATGGCAGGTGACCTGACGTACTAGGATTTAGATGAGTGACTTTAGAAGCCAGAAAACTCTATCTATTCTGAATTAGCTACAGAACGATGAAGTCTGCATTTGATTTCTTCGTACGATCTCAACCGAACTGCATATGCCTCCAGAACGACTAGTTCTCTTCTTTCTATGAACAAACTTATAACCCACCTTAAAAACATGTCTCCATCCAATTTGTCTTCGAATTGCATCCATCTCACCCTTGTCTAACTAAGCATGTTGTTGAGCTTCCCATGTAACAAGTAGCTAGGAAAATTATTCAATTCTAACAAATTCATAAAACTTAGCTATCGCATGGTGTCGTATATTTTTACACCCCGTAAGTACATAGAAGACTATCCAGTAAAAAATGAAATGAAAAAGTAAATTCAGATGCAGATTCAACGCGACAAGTCGATGATGATATTTCATTTTCATTTCCGATTTTCCTGGTTTCGAACAAAAGAAAAAAAAAAGAGGAACCTCCCCAATTTTTCATTTTTGCCGCCTTTTACTTCCCTCCGATCCGCGCAGAGTCCACACTGCGCTCCACCCCAAACCCTAGCTTAACAGACAGACAACACTCCTCTCCGTCTCCCTCCTCTTCTTCGTGGCATGAACTCAATCGTCAACTTCAACTAGTAAGTCTCCCTCCTCTCTCTCTCTCTCTCTTCTCAAAGCTTTAGCTTCAATTTCAATTCTCGCTTACTCGAAATTGGTTGAATCGCGTAGCTTCTCTCTGGTTTTCTGCTTCGTTGAAGTTAATTTGAGTTTGTGGACTGTATATACACCCCTGGGTGATAGCTAGGGTTTTGAGTTTAGTTTCCGATTACGGCTCGGAAGGAGCGTGATTAGGTTTTGTGGATTTGGCATTGGTTTCCTTTAGTGACAAATCCGTGGTTTGAATAGGCTGTACACGATTAGGTTTCGAAAATCCTACTCAATGGCGGATTGAGGGCTTTAGTTTATATGATTGTCGAGTGCGTTTGCTTTTGCTTGAAGCAGAGTTATGTAGGATAGTGGCGAATCGCTTCTGTTATGGTATAGATGTGAAAGTACAAGTAAATGTGGGTAGGATGTGTGTATATTTCAGTTTCTAAGAGTTGCTGCTTTAGGAACATTGATGTTTATTTACTATGACTATAAATTGATAGTTTTTCGTTGACATTTCTCAGAGGTTGACAGTCGGGACGATTTCAAAATGCATATAAAGCAGGTGAGTTTTGGTCATAGGTGTAGTTCCAATTACTTTGTTTTCTCAAGTAATTTCTATTGTGTACTGTTTTTTTTTGTGTGTGTGCACCATTTTTCTATTAATTTGTTGGTGTTTTTGGTTCTCAAATTAGATTATAATTGAAGGGTTTAAGAGCTACAGAGAACAAGTTGCTACTGAGCCATTCAGTCCAAAAATCAACTGCGTTGGTAACAATCTTCTTCTTTTGCTTGTGTGTTTTGTGTTGATGAATTCTGTATGGGTGCATAATTTATCATATGCTTAACTTGATGGATGCATTTGCTTTATATTAACTAGATTGATATTCCAAATCTGGCGCAAAGTTCAATTAATTTTATTTTTGGCATTTTAAATTACAAGGCAGTGATTTACTGTATCACTACTGTTTGATTAGCTAAGGGGATAGCCATTAGACAAAAAAAATGAGCTTGAGTATGTCATACATGTTCTTCAGTGATGTGTTGTCAAATGGTGGGAGTATGGGGAGGTATTTTGTTTCATGGTTTCTGATATTAACGTCATCATATATAGAAGTTAGCCTCTAACAATTACAGAGATTCTACATTTTATCTATTGCTGTTATACATTGTCTGTAATTGAGATCTTATCCAGTATAATAAGCACGTGGTCTGTTTGTACCCTTTGCTTGTTTAATGATGCAATGCTCTATTATCTTTGCTTATCAATTTGACATTGATTTCAACAATGTCTACTGCAGTTGGTGCTAATGGATCTGGAAAGACAAACTTCTTCCATGGTAAGTAACTACTAAACAGGATTCTTGCAGTGGTTTTATCCTGTGGAATTTTTATTGTTTAATTTTTTTAGGATTAACTTTTCCAGTTTGACCTATTTTGAAATGTGTTGTTTTTATTTTTGTAATTTTTTTTATAGCAATTCGGTTTGTACTAAGTGACCTTTTCCAAAACCTTCGGAGCGACGATCGGCATGCTCTACTCCATGTATGTCTTACTCAATGCTTGTATCTTTCATCAAGGATGTTGAACCATTTGCTTAGTAAACAGCTTTCATTGCAATATATATTGAACAGGAAGGTGCAGGGCACCAAGTCTTATCTGCGTTTGTGGAGATTGTCTTCGATAACTCTGACAATCGAATACCGGTAATATGCTGCATCTCCTCATTCGTTTTATTAAATATTATTTATATTTAGATTTCGTCCAATTCTGTTCAATGTCTATATTATTAACAAAAAATGAGGCGATTGGGATGCTTATATTGGGATCTTCCTTGCACTTTTGGATCACTTCTAAAATAGGTTGATAAGGAGGAAGTGCGGTTGCGAAGGACAATTGGTTTGAAGAAGGATGAATATTTCTTGGATGGAAAGCACATCACGTGAGTATATAAAAATCCCCCGCAGAAGCCTTTAGGATTGCATGTTATGTGGTTTGATCTCTAGACTTCTCCATGGTCTATGTTTAATGACAGAAGATATCTTAATTTCAGGAAAACCGAGGTTATGAATTTACTGGAAAGTGCTGGGTTCTCTCGCTCAAATCCATATTATGTTGTGCAGCAAGGAAAGGTATAACTGTGCAACTTGTTTAGACTTGAGTTATAGGTATGATTTGAAGAATATTGATTTACTTTTAAATTGTGACTGTTCCATAGATATCATCATTGACACTGATGAAAGACTCTGAGCGACTTGATTTACTTAAGGAAATCGGTGGCACTCGAGTGTATGAGGAAAGACGTCAGGAAAGTTTGAAAATCATGCAGGACACTGGTAAGTCATGAATATATTAGTTGTTTTATGGTTATTAGATATGCGTTCTCACATTGTTTTCTCTTTGCTAATCAGGTAACAAAAGAAAGCAGATAATTCAAGTTGTTCAGTACTTGGATGAGCGATTGAAGGAACTGGACGAAGAGAAAGAGGAACTTAGAAAGTATCAGCAGCTTGACAAGCAGCGAAAATCTCTGGAATACACTATATATGACAAGGAACTTCAGGATGCTCGCCAAAGGCTGGCAGAGGTTAGTAGAAATGATTTCTGGTGTCAGCACTTCTTTTGTGTTGTATTGATGGAAATAAATAGGTATATGAAGTTCATAGTTGAGTCTTTCTCTTATTCGTACTAGATGGGAAGGCAGCTGTGTGTGTATGTGCGCGCGCGCGTGTGCATGAGAACAGTTTAGACTGACCTTTATTTCTCAACCTGCCTGCTTTTCATTTGGTATTAGGTAGAAAATTCTCGAAATAAGGTTTCTGAAAAATCAACGAAGATGTATAATAGCGTGCTGGATGCCCATGAAAAGTCCAAGGACTTGGATAAGGCTTTGAAAGATCTGACAAAAGAGCTACAAACTTTACACAAGGAGAAAGAAGCAGTAGAAAAACGAAGAACAGAAGCAATAAAGAAACACACTGAGCTTGAGCTTGATGTCAAAGATCTACAGGAGAAGATATCTGGAAATATCCGAGCCAAAGTAATATTCTAATTATGCCTTTGACACTGATTTTTTTTCCCTATTCGTATTTTGTTGCTAGTGATTTGAGGGACACAAATGCTGCATTTATTGATGTTTTCTTTCTTCCAGGAAGAGGCTGTGAGACAACTACGAAGTTTGGAGAAAGAAATTCAGGATTCAATGGATGAGCTTGAGAAGATAAGTCCTCTGTATGACAATCAAGTCATGAGGGAAAAGGAAATAACGAAGGGGTATGTCTATAGATATTTGATATCAAAAAGTTTTATCAGCCTGTTATTCTTTTGCTTCACCCTTTTGAAAATGTAAAATCTTATTTTGTTTGCAATTTGTCATGTCATCTCCATACCATTCGTGTGCGGGTTCCATAGTTTTTTGTTCATCTAGTCTCCCTGTATTGGACATATACTAGGTTAATTTTCACACTAATCCAATTGTCTACCTTCTGCGCTATCCTTATAGTTGCTAAATTCGGTGCAATCATAGGTAAGTAAGATTAAGTTGTGCCGGTAATGAATTACTATCCATTACATGGGAAAACTTAATCTTACTTTCGTCACCTGATGCAGGCTCTCCTCTTTCTGATCTACTTGAAAAAATGATTTATTCAGTTTTATGTACTTTGTGCACCTGTTTTATATGACTGAAGTCACTGAACAATGGCTTTGTAGCAGTTATTCACTTGTTCATTCTCTACATATGCTCTATCTAGTTCTTCCAGATAATGTAATTTATTCTGATATTTGCAAACATGGTCCTAGGTGTTGGTATCTTTTCTCACAATTGATTATCTTGAATATAGAATAATGGAGCGCGAGAAGCAGCTTAGCATACTTTATCAAAAACAAGGTCGTGCGACCCAGTTTTCTAGTAAAGCTGCTCGTGACAAATGGCTTCAAAAGGAAATTGATGATCTTGAAAGAGTTCTTTCTTCAAATTTGGCACAGGTATGACCTCCTTTTTAAGTATTTTATGATCATATATGTCATATCAGGTTATTGATCATGTCATCTGAGTATATGGTGCTTTAGAATTGCATGATCTCAACTAGTAGATATAGAACCTTATGCTATCCGGAGCCATTTGAGGATTAATAGTTACTTTATTTTGTTGTTAATTTGTTTCAATTAAATTCTGGCTGTAGTAGCAGTCGCTTTAACTTAACTGATTATGGGATTCAGATCATAAATCTGATTACTAGATTGAACTAATAAATTCTGATCATATAAATAAGTACAGATTCAGAGCAAACTGTGATATATTGACAGAAACATATAAAAGAAACTATATCCTTGGTTTACAGTTGTTTTGACTGATATTAAGTTTAGTTGGTGAATGGTGAGTGGGTAGAGTAAAGTAGTTTTTCATGTACTGCATGATTTATAGTATAACATTCCCGACATTTTTACTACATGTGATGAAGGAAATAATTGGCCAAGCAGGTCCTGTCCAACTTTCTAAGAGCACAGCAACCTCATCCTTTTCCAAATAGACCAAATCATTCAAAATATCCTAAAATAAAATTTCTGCTACATGAAACAAAGAAGCATAAAAAACTTTGATATACTCTCCTTATGCTGTCTTGATGGCATGGAAATGGCATGTGTAAAAAGCCTATTTTTTTTTATTCTTTTTTATTCCAGGAGAAGAAGCTTCAGGATGAAATCAAACGTCTTAATGCTGAGTTGAACGAGCGGGGTACTTACATTGAATCTCGAAGAAATGAAATTACTCACATAGAGTCTCTCATCTCTCAGTCACGGGAAGGATTCAGTCATCATAAAGCAGAGAGGGACAAAATGCAGGATGAGCGCAAGTATGAGTTTGTAATTATCACTTCCATTAATTTTTGTTACCTATTCTAATATGACTTTACCAACTGTTTTTTGGTGGTAGGACCCTATGGAAGAAAGAAACTGAACTTTCTACTGAAATTGAGAAACTGACGACAGAAGTTGAGAAGGCAGAGAAGAGCCTTGATCATGCAACTGCTGGTGTGAGTGATCAGTTTCTTGACCTTTGTAGCTTCTGATATGCTGAACATGGATAGATATCAAATTTAAATATGCGCCTTAGTAATGGCAATTGTGCAGTAGAAGTGCAACATACTATCCTACCCAGAATTGCTTGTAATGTCTCTCTCCTTATGTGTACTACTTTCAGGATTTGAGGAGAGGGCTAAATTCTGTTCGTAAGATCTGCAGAGAGTACAATATTCCTGGGGTGTATGGTCCTATTATTGAGTTGCTTGATTGTGAGGAAAAGTTCTTTACCGCAGTGGAAGTCACTGCTGGGAACAGGTATGTAAAGAATAACTTTCTACCCCATCCATTGGTGTCACCTTTATCATTGGTTTGCAGTTTAAGTTCAAGTATTTACTTTGTTCTTTCCTGGACAGCTTATTTCACGTTGTTGTTGAGAATGATGAAATATCAACTCAGATAATCAGGCACCTTAATTCACTCAAAGGTGGACGTGTTACGTTTATCCCCCTGAATAGGGTGAGGGCTCCAAGGGTAACTTATCCACAAAATTCAGATGTGGTTCCCTTGTTGAAGAGGTTAAAATTTCTTCCAAAGTACACTGCTGCATTTGCTCAGGTTAGCTTCCAAAATTCAGATGTGGTAAAACCATTATTTGGTGTTGGGGTTCATATCTAAATTTTTGAATCCATCTTAGCAGTTGAGTTATTTGTCTAATAAATTATCCTCGGTTGTAGCAAGGCCCTTCGACTAAGTGATCCCTTATTGTGGTTTATATGAGGGATTGAGCATTAGACCAACTTTTCGATTACATTTTTCAATCTTAACCGTTCAGTTTTTAGGTCCTAATATGTAGATCACTTCTGCAAAATATCATCCAAATTGGTGATCATTAAGGTGCTCAAAACTGTGATTTAAATGAACCGTTCAGGTTTGGCAGATTTGATCCGTCCATTGATTTAAGCTAGTTCGAAGCCTTAACGATCACCAATTTGGCCGAAAATTTGTAGAAATGATCTACTCATATATACCTAGAGGTTGAATGATGGAGATGTTGATATGTGATCAAAAAATTGGGCTAATGCTCAATCCCTCATATAAGCCACAATAAGGGATCCCTTGGTGGAAGGGCCTGTTGGTTGTAGAACCTCTAATTTTATATTTATTTTTTGGTAAGAATAGAACCTCTAATTTTTTTAATCCATCATGGAATTTGAAGAATGGATTTTTACAATTAAATGCTCGTATTGTTCATAGGTATTTGCAAGAACAGTTGTTTGTCGAGACCTGGATGTGGCCACAAAGGTTGCTCGTACCGATGGTCTAGACTGCATCACTTTAGAAGGTATGTAAGAGCTGCAGACTTTTTCTGCATACTTTGTGCAGAGTAATTTTATAACCAGTCCTGACAAACCACATTTTGTTATCTAACAGGAGATCAAGTCAGCAAGAAGGGTGGAATGACGGGAGGATTTTATGATCATAGACGCTCAAAATTGAAGTTTATGAACCTAATTCGACAGAATACAAAATCTATCAACTTGAAAAAAGAAGAGCTCGATAAAATCAGATTAATGCTTCAAGATATCCTCTTACTGAAATCTTTCATATAGTGTCTCAGTTTATCCTTATTAGTCTTTCATATAGTGTCAGATTATGCTTTCTTAATTCAAAGTTCAAATGTGCATGACACCAACACAAGTTGGTAGTTGTTGTTCAGTGGTGTCATACAGAAATTTCTGGACACCCCTACTCTCAACTCGGTCTGAAAGGCGTTGCTTAGATTGGGTGTTGGGAGATGATGATATTTTGTTTGCAATTTCACATTCCTAGATTTTGGATTCCCAAACTTTTCATTTGCTTTGCCTCAAATTCTTCCGCACATGTAAAAAATGTATCCAGTACTGGTTTAAGGAAGAAGGTATTGCTCCTTTATTTTTTGAAAAAGACCAAATCTTTGGAAAGTGAGTAGCTGTCCAAGAGGGAGAAATCTGAGAACTAGGTTTTTTTTCTGCAACAGTTCTGTTACAATTCTTTTAAGGTTATTGTTCATTAGCTCAAAGATAATTGCCTGCCCCTGCTGAATATGTATTCTGTAATAACATATATCCTGTCAAGTATATCTTCCCTTGCATAATTTATTCCTATAATGTGATGATAGTTACCTTACCGGCATTCTAGCTACCATAGTTTCTCTTGTGAATGTTGCACTTTTGTCTTATTGATCCTACAATTTGGTCAAGTTCTAGTCTTGTTTTTTCTAAATTTAGCTTACAGATAGACACGAAAATTACAGAACTTGTAACTGAGCAGCAGAAAATTGATGCTAAGCGAGCTCATGACAAATCAGAACTGGAACAGCTTAAGCAGGACATTGCGAATGCTAATAAGCAGGAAAGCTTAATTTCTAACGCACTTGGGAATAAGGTATATTTGGGATTTGAGATGAGTTCATGATCTGAGCCTTAAATACTGGCTCTTTTATTTTTATTTTTGTTTTTAATTTGTTATTTTCTCTGTTCTAAACTCTTCCCTTATTTGTAGGAAAAATCACTTGCTGATGTGCGGACTCAAATTGATCAGCTTAGAGTTAGTATGGGAATGAAGCGGGCTGAAATGGGCACCGATCTCATTGATCATTTGACTCCAGAGGAGAAGGATCTTCTCTCAAGATTAAACCCTGAAATAGCAGATCTTAAAGAGAAGCTTATTACATGCAAGGCGGACCGATCTGAGGTAAGCCGTATGTTTCATTCACTCTTCATGCGTTTCTCTGTGCAAATTTAGTTCTAATGTCTTCTCATGTGCATTTTTTTCTTCTTACTGATAGACTGAGGCAAGAAAGGCAGAGCTGGAGACTAATTTAACTACGAACCTTAAGAGGCGGAAGCAAGAACTAGAGGCAATAATATCTTCTGTGGAAACTGATAATTTGCATGGTGAAGATGAAATAAAGATTCAGGAACTGAATGATGCTAGATTATTGGTTGAGGATGCAACAGAGCAGCTCAGAAGTGAGGGCAATGATTTGCTTTTTAATTTTTTTAATATTTATTTTTAAAAGTTGTTTTCATGCTCGTGTTTGTTAACATATGAGTTTTGCACATCAGGAGTTTCTGAAAGTATTGATGGTCACTCAAAGCAATTGAAGAAAACCAAGGATGAAAAGACTAAGTTGAAGGTAGTCCTTTTACCATGCTAGATTGTAAATGATTGCTTTAGCTGCTAAGATGACCCCTTCTGAATGCAGAACTTGGAAGACAACTATGAGAGTACACTTCAGGAGGAAGCCAAAGAGCTAGAGCAGCTGCTGAGTGAAAGAAATATGTATCTTGCTAAACAAGAAGAGTACTCAAAGAAAATAAGGGAATTGGGTGCATTGTCATCAGATGCTTTTGAAACGTATTACTTCTGTTCATACTTTCAATTATCTTCTATTAAGTGATGATGTTTGTGCATTTATTTTTTAGAGTTCTTTTGAAGTTTCAAAACTTCCATTACATATTTGGTTATGTGCTAGATTGTCCATTTGTTTAGATTTTTTTACTATCTTCTCTTTCCAATCTCACGTGTTACTTCAGCCAAGCTCTAGTGGCCTGGATCCTGCAGGGTTGTTAGTTGTAAATCAACCATTATATTCCGACATATATGATGATAGTTCTTTCTCTTTGATATATGTAGCTGGTAGATTCTTAAATGTTTTATCATAGCTTCAAACGTATCACAGTTGGCATGGTTCCTCATAGTTTGTACTGGAATGCCAGTTATAAGCGAAGGAACATCAAAGGACTGCATAAAATGCTGCACAGATGCAGTGAGCAACTGCAACAGTTTAGTCATGTCAACAAGAAAGCACTTGACCAGTATGTAAATTTTACCGAACAACGTGAAGAACTCCAGAGAAGGCAAGCTGAACTGGATGCAGGTGATGAGGTATTAATTCACTAGAATCTCTATCAGATCTCTTATATACATAGTTGTTTTTTTTTTCTTTGTTTTCTATAATGGTTGGCTATGGTTAGGTTATATTGACTTGTGATCTTTTCAATTGTGCAGAAAATTGCAGAACTTATATCTGTCTTAGATCAGAGGAAGGACGAATCAATAGAACGCACCTTTAAAGGTGTTGCTAGGAACTTTCGAGAAGTTTTCTCTGAACTTGTGCAAGGGGGCCATGGCCACCTTCTCATGGTGAAAAGAAAGGTTTTCTTCTGAACTTGATCTCTTCAGTTTTTGCTCTTTATGGGCAGTTCTGAGATGCGTGGATTAATTGGACTTACTTGATGCTATGTGTTCAGTATTGTTGAAAAGTAATATTAGTCTCTTAATTCGGTCGCACTGCTATCACTGACATTCAGGCTGGTCCAAGTGTTGTTTCAAAAATATTGTACCCATTTTGTGCTGAAAAATGATTTCAGTAGACAACCTTTCAAATATTTGGAAAGTTTCAGGCAGTTCTTGTTGGCGTCATTCTCTCTTGATTGTGTTTTGAGAAAGCTTGGAACTGGGCCTATCTTTTTCACCCCATTATTGGAAGTTTCTCAGTTCTCCTTGTGGCTCTGTTTTGTGCAAGAACTATAAAATTTGACAGATCTTTTCCATTGTCGAAAACTTTTGTTTGTTGATAGATCTTATTATAAGGATTTTTTTTCTTATCTGTTGATCAAGACTTTGACTTAACATAAAGGCTTAAAAGCATTCATGTCTTCTGCTGAGGAACCATTTTCACACAAAACTAAGAAAAAAGCTATTGTCTTGGTGTTTATTTAATTAACATTAGAATAATTTTTTCAATCTTAAAATTGAAGCCAAAGCCAATATAAAGTTTTTGTTTGAAACGTACTGATAATTTCCAATTTTGTTGTTTATTTAAAGGAGTTAAGGTATAACATTGTCTTAATTCTGGAAACTGGGCTCTGTGTCATTTGATTTTAAATAAATGTGGCTGTATGATGACAGGATGGTATCCATGCTGATGATGATATGGATGAGGACGATGGACCAGGGGAAACAGATAGATCTGAGAAGTATATTGGTGTGAAAGTGAAGGCATGTATTTTCTGGCATAAAACTCATTTCATTGGGTTAAAACGACATCTCCACCTTATTTGTGACGTCTAGTAGTTAGCAAACTGGAAGTTTAATTTATTAATAACTTATTTAGAGAGATGATATTCTCCTTCAGCTCGAGGCTTTGGCACACCTGCTAAAGTTTGCTGATATTGTTTAGTTGTTTGATATTTCTTTTAGATGGGAACCGGCACACTTACTAAAGTTTACTAATATAGTTTAGTTTATTGATATTTCTTTTAGAAAGGAACCCAGGCTTTGGCACACCTAGTAAATTTTACTGATACACATGATGGCATTTTTCAGTCCAAGATTTGTTGGATAATATCATAGTTTAACAAAATCTTTCTGGCTTGCCTTCTTTTTACACATCAATTTAACAAATTCTTTCTGGCTCGCCTTCTTTTTACAGGTTTCTTTTACTGGGCAAGGAGAGACTCAGTCCATGAAGCAGTTGTCTGGGGGTCAGAAAACTGTTGTTGCATTGACGCTTATCTTTGCAATCCAGCAATGTGATCCTGCTCCTTTCTATCTTTTCGATGAAATAGATGCAGCGCTGGATCCTCAGTACAGAACTGCTGTTGGAAGTATCCTTTATGTCGTAGTCTGTGGAGTTCTATATCTCTTCTGAAGTTGATTTAGTTTTCGCTTTCATTTGACTATATGGTATTGCACCCTAAAACCCTTCATATCCAGCCCAATAGCCACCTCTGATAAATTTATGTCCCTGAACTCTAGGTTTCTCCATCAGTCATATGTAAGCAACCCACCATTATGTGTCACTAATAGGAACTTCAAACCTCCTTTCAAAATATAAAAATCTTTGTATATGGTTAATGCCCATGGGGGAGTTCATTATGTACTGGCATATCTTTCTAGTCCTAAGGACCGTAAGTAAATGGAAAGTTACCTAGAACAGATATGACACACTCTTAAGTTTGAGTCTGGATGTAGATTGTCTTTTGCAATGCAAATACTAATGGAGGCTAAATGCTCCTGTATGACAAAGCCTGCACAGATGCACATTCTTATCACAGATGAAATGCAGAAGACAAAGATAAGTTAGAAAATAGCATATATTGTGAAAGAAGACTTTGTTGATAGGCATTTAGCTCAGACATCAATCCAAAGAAGCATATAAGTAGGATGAGTCACTTTTTTCTTTGTGAAGAGGACATGCTGACCAATACAGCTTTGGACAGCTTTCTGATCAACTTCTGTGGGTATTGGTTCATTTGCAGAGTGACTTTTTTTTCTTTTTTCTTTCTAATTTCAGTGTTCTAAGCTTGTAATGGGCACTTTGTCTGCATTTCTTTTTAGACATGCCTATGTTGGAAGTTTTACAGCCATGGAAGTTCCTTAATTAGCTGTTGTAGATATGATCCGACGACTGGCAGATACAGAAACTACTCAATTTATAACCACAACATTCCGACAAGAGCTTGTGAAAGTTTCTGACAAAATCTATGGTGTTACACATTCAAACAGGGTGAGCCGTGTCAACGTTATCTCGAAGGAAGAAGCATTGAACTTTATTGATCAAGACCAGTCTCACAATGCTAACTAAAAGGTTTGAGAAAGGTTAATTTTCCCATGTTTTTGATATTATCTTGATGAATATATTTAGGTTATTTGGGAAGTATTTGCAAACTTGCAATTAATATTAGACGAGTGCACACCAAGTCTGTCCAATGCCTTAGTTGGTCCTTATGTTTTTAATATCTCAGATTGGTCCCTGGATTCTAAGGTGTGCCAGCCAGCAGGCACCTTATTCAAGGGACATTTTCTTTTATGCCTGTCCAGCAACTCCAACATTCTTCACACCCTTACCCTTTTCTCCTTGCCATATATCTATCACCCCTACTCTCTCCCTAAAGCAATAATCATGGGGAAAGCATATTATCTAAAAGATCTGATGAGCTTTCAAGCGTTGGAGACTTGGAGGGTTATAATGGGCTGCCAAACTGTGGGACTATATGGGACTATAAGTATCAACACTGTCTTTTTATAACTGACTTGCATATATCTTCGGTGTTTAAAAAGAAACATAGAACAGAGAGAAAGAAGTTAATGAACCATTTACTGACTTGAAAAGGATTGGGGTCGGATCACCACATGCCACTGCATTTGTGTAACTGAACAATATTTTTGTTTTGGTTCATTCAGCTAGGTTCAATAGAAGGATAATGGAGCAGCATGCAGTGGTTCTTGTGTCCGATTCTTGTTGTAGCTGCGATGAATTCAAACACGGATGGGAGTCGGATATATTGTACAAAGTAGGTTTAATTTGCTGAACCACCATCTTCATCCATTTCCTATGGCTGTTCATAAGATATATTGTTCGTATGTATTAACAGCACGAGTACAGAATACTTCTTAACTGTTGATTCGACCATATAAACTGAAATTGGATTGTTCCCGTCATGCTTATTTACATTTGCATATATTCGTCCTCTATGAATTTCGTTGATACTTGTATGTTGGTGCTTAGAAGACATTAGTATAAACTTTCACAGAACAGGAGGAACAGGAGATCTATAATTATCTGATATATGCTGGGTCCAATTCAAAATTGTCAGTTGACACCATCATATTTGTCCAGGGATGGAACAGTTAGGTCCATTGTACGTCATATTTCATTTATCTGGAGCAACCTTTTGCCTAGGAATATGTCATCAACTAATTATAATGAAAGAAGGGTGGGAGCAATGTTCACTCGTCAGTAAGGATCTAAAAACAATGGTTGTTGAAAGTATATGAACGAGTATCGTGGGAAGCACCATTTGGCTACAAACAGTCTCAATGTCGACTGTATTTTTTTTTAATACGAAAAGTAAATTACAAAATAGAACTTTGAGTACAACTTGATTTTAAGCGGTCAAACAATAACACATTTCTAATATGAAGAGGATAAAATCCTTCTAAGTTGGAAAGTTACCTTCTCGAAAAACATGTTGAATAGAGCAGCTCTTAAAACATTCACATATTTGCTTAATGACTTGAACTATTGTCTTGAGTCTCCAAGGGGTAGCACAAGTGCTATTAATACAGTCACTCATCAACTTTGAGTCTCCTTCTACCGTTACCTTTTTGATGTGCTTCTCTTGGTTTTAGAAGTCCTTCCCTTATAGCAGCAACTTCAACTGTTAGAACACTTGAGGAGCCAACTCTTTTTGCACCAGCAGCTACAAACTGACCATTATCATCTCTGATAATAAAGCTAGTAGCAGCCGAGTTTATTTGGTTAACAAAGACATCAAAGTTTAATTTGCAAAAATTCGAGGGTGGTGGATGCCATTTAATTTTGGCAAGAGGGTTTTGAGTAGAAAATCCACCAAGCCCTGAATTATGGTTGCCGTAAGAATGTAAGTAATGAAGAGCCACTTGTATTGTATCAAAAGACTTAGGAGTTAAGTTTCTAAAAACGCAATCATTTCTTCTTTTCCATATTTGCCAACACAGAAGAAGGTTTGACAAATAAATTCTTATCATAGGCATTATTACCAAAAAGGCTTCTCATATTATGCAAAATTCCATTGTTTCAGTCAACTAGATTATCAATGCTTGCAATTCTCCAGACATCTTGTGAGAAAACACAACAGCCAAAAATATGATCAACAATTTCATTATCGTTATTGCAAAGCGGACAAGAATTATCATTGATGTAGCTGGACCTAAAAAGTCTATCCTTAGTTTTCAATGTCGACTGTATTACCATATATGAATATATATATATATATACAGTCCATTTCAGATACGGACGTCCGAACCGCCTTAAGGTGCGGATTTCCCTCTGTTCGTCACCGTACGGCGCTGGCGAGGGCGCGTCTCCACCCCAGCAGACTCCAGCAACTTCCCTGACCTCTTTCCCTCCCCGGCGAGTCCACCGAATTCCAGTTTTCCGGCCAGATCACCCAAAACTTCAAACAAAGTCAATCTGGCAGGAAAACTGGAATTCGACGGACACGCCGGGGATGGAAAGTGGTCGGGGAAGCTGCTGGAGTTCGCTGGGGTGGAGGCGTGCCCTCGCCGGTGCCGTACGGTGGCGAAAGGAGGGACGTCCACACTTTAAGAGCCGTACGGACGTCCGCACGTGATAACGATCGTGTGTGTATATATATACATAGCTGATCAGGTGCGGACGTCCGCACCAATGGTTTTGGTGCGGATTTCCATTTTTGCACCACTTTTTGATCGAATTTCCTCATCTCCACCGTCTAGTATCTAGATAATATTGTGTAAATCATCTCTGCAAAATTTCAGCCAATTTGGTGATCGTTAAGGCCCTCAAACTTGAGTTTTTATGGTATGAACACAACCGGACATAATTCAGTCTGTCCATTTGTTTTTCGAGTTTGAGGGCCTTAACGATCACCAAATTGGCTGAAATTTTGCAGAGATGATCTACACAATATTATCTAGATATTAGACGGTAGAGATGAGGAAATTCGATCGAAAAATGGTGTAAAAATGGAAATCCACACCAAAACTTTGGTGCGGACGTCTGCAGCTGATCAACATTGTATATATATATATATATAGTCGATAAGCGATTTTTTTTGTGTACTGAATACATTGAGGCTCCATATACTCATATAGTATGACATGGGACTAGGTTACCTCAGTGAGACCTATCCTTGTATGACATTACGTTGCTCCATATCGTATGACATCAAACGTTATAGGAATAAGTTTTAAATACTTGGAGTTCGAAATGGAAAAATTTGATTATATCAAGGTGAAGAAACAGAAGAAAGTAAAGTTGATACCTATTAACTAGGTATAGTCGATGCCCCAATGCCATGGAAAATGGTTATGACAATCTAAAAAAAAGGTTAATAAGTTCTGTGGACCGGCACAACCATTGTATTTCTTGTTTAGTCACTCAAATAATATATTCGAACACTTCTATTCAACCAATGAAACCAAATCAAGATTTGAAGCAGCCATTGAGTAAGAATATAATAGAGTAAAACAGAATCTCTTACAAATCGGTTCTATGGTCTAGTGGTCAGGACATTGGACTCTGAATCCAGTAACCCGAGTTCAAATCTCGGTAGAACCTCTACAACTTTTTTTTATTTCTTTTTCCACTTTGGCATTTAACAGAAACATTAACCCTCATATATAACGATTTCTTCTTTGGATTAAATCTTGAATGCAATCTGTCATCTCAGACTACTCCACCGAACATCTCTATCAGCTCAGACCTCAGAGTCTCGGTCTCTCTCAACCCTAACCCATTCATACAAAACCCACCATGCCAAACTGGGCAGGTATTTTCATTCTTTGCCTGTGATTCTCATATCTTCAACATTTCTATCATTCACTATTGATCAGTCCACTACCCAATTACGAATTGAAGATAAACTGTCTACCTTTAATTTGGGTTTCATTTTTCTTGAACCGTATTCACTCTCAATTACTGGGTTTTACTTATCTGCTGTGCCTGATCTTCTGAACTGGGTGTTTTGGGCTTCTTCGTTTTCGTCTTCTTTCTGTGTAGTACTGTAGTTAATGTTTAAATGTGTCATCTTTACTGCCTTTACTTTAGCACTGCCCTGTTTTATTAACAGAATTGGCGTCCATGATTGATTTATAGCCGAACTTGTAGATATAGACCAATATATTTGTAGATGTGCTTGATTCTCATTTGGGTTGGTGGTTACCTTTAGTAGATGTGGGCTTAGATTTTAGTGGTATAGGTTTCATGGTTGCTGATGTTTTGGAGGTGTGTTCCATCTATTTTGTTGTTGCATTGTCTTCACATATATATGTTGGGTTGCTTCATTTGCCTCAGACATATATATATATATATATATAGGTCATGTCTAGGCTGTTGCTCCTTTCACTCTTTACACATTTGTTTCAGCCCTTGTGCTCTTTTTGCGTACTTTCCCTGATTTGGTTCTTGGAGAGGTTTTGGTTCATGTCCCCCTCTCTTTTTGTACATTTTTTCTTTCTTTTTGAAATACAGAGGCTTGATTGAAAAAAAAAGAAAAAAAGAAGGTTTGTGGCCAGGAGTGACAAAAAAAAAAAAAAAAAAAAAAAAACTATATATTTGTAGAAAGGTGAGAGCTTTTTGCTGCTCCTGACATTTGGGATGTTGGAGGTTTCTTGTAGAGTTTGAAACTTTTAATTTGGATTATGCTAAAACAGTGATGCTAATATATCTGTAAATCTTTGGATGCCTTATAGGACAAGGTGTTGAATTTGTATAGTGGCCAAGCCAGACAGCCAGTCTTTGCTTGTTACAATTTTGATCTTTGATGGCGGAATTGGTTGGTCCGAGGCTTTACAGTTGCTGCAAGTGCCGAAACCATGTCGCCCTTCACGATGATATCATTTCTAAAGCCTTTCAGGTGAAGATAGAGCTTCCCTTTGCATTGATAAGTTGCTTTTGTTTATGGTTATGGTTTTGGATTGCCTGTCATTAAGTTCATGTTTGTCATTACATTTGGAGGAGAAGAGTATTGAAATTCGAACCTAAATGTATGTCGAAAACTTGGAATAAAGAACTCAACTCAAACTCAATTAGCCAGCCTAGTGGTTGTTTTGTGTTTTTGGCTGAGGATTTTTGTGTTCTGCACTATATTCATTTATTTAGTGTGTAGAAGATAAGCTAGTTTTGTTCTGGTTGTGATCAAATGAGAGGATTGCAAGAATCATGATTTGACTGTTTCTTCTTTCGCTAAATCATTAGGGAAGAAATGGTCGAGGCTTTCTCTTCTCATATGCAATGAATGTTACAGTGGGGCCTAAAGAAGACCGACCCCTCATCACTGGTCTGCACACGGTTGCGGATGTCTACTGCTGCGACTGCCATGAATTGCTGGGCTGGAAGTATGAACGAGCCTTTGAGGAAACACAGAAATACAAGGAAGGGAAATTCATTCTAGAGAAATCAAAAATAGTGAAGGAAAACTGGTAGCCTGTGCAGTATCTAGTTATCTGTCTGCCTTCAACTGTAAGTTTATGGGCGCCTCTATTCATCTTGTTTCAAAAGTTCCACCAATTGAAAAAGTTCAATTATTGTTCTTCAGTGGGCATTCCTCCCTTCTTTGTTCTGTGAATATTGTACTCAGGATAATTGATTTGTTACTAACTTGTGAATAAATTTATAATAAAGTTTGTGAATCATTCAATAGACTGGGCAAAGGTGAGTGAGAGAGTAATTCTAAAATGAGTATATCCTTATGATTGATTTATCTTATTGCCTTGAGGGCCATATTTCATTTTCCAACTTAAATTTGCCAGATGAACTAGTAGGTTTGTGTGTTCCTTTGATTGTCAACAGCACATTGAAGGTTAGGCTGGCCTCAACTCAGAGGAGTCGTCATGGTCAAATTTGATGACTGATTAACTACATTGCACAATTTTCTGGTCTGTTTTCCAAGCTTTGCATTTGGTTGATCACCTACATTTGTTCATCAAGATTCAAAAAGTGACATGCAAAAAACGTCAATAAATGACAGTAAGCTTAGCCCAAAGTAGCAATTTGCTCGAAGTAAGGCTCTCTATCTCTCTCTGTGTTTCTTCTTCTTTTCTTCTTTAATCATCGTTAGATCAAGTCTGTATATAAACCATGAATCTGGTCATGAATCAAACGGCAGCTAAAATTCATATAAATGACCAGGCATACACACTCATACAAATATTGAACGAGTCAATCAGACACAACCAAATGATAATGGGATTGTTAAACATTAGTCATTGATATTCCCGGCGGCTTTGGGCTTTGGGCGTCCGATTCCTCTTGTCTGAGAATATTGCTAGGCTACCAGCCATTGCTGTCAGTGGAACACGACTCCGGGTCTCCTAAGAAAATAAAACAATCAATAATTCAATACAATATTGTAACCATGCAGTACGGGGTCTGTCTGTATTTACTTCACGTATGTTATTGCCTATATAGTATATACATATATGATATATGCTCAGTACTGCTTACGCTTTTGTCGAATTCATAGTCGAACTAATTAACTGAGTTCGGCAGAAAGAAATAAGAAACGTTATATTTTGGTATCTATTTTGTGATTGAAACTATGAGTATATAATTTGTGAACTGGTGGAGACCAAGAAATTACCTTTTTCCCTTGAACCATATGCTTGGCGATCGGTTCAAACAGTGCAACTTGTGATGAAGATGGTAGCTTAGCTGCTGCAAGTTCACTTTCATTTTTCACAGCAACCTTCTTCCCTTTGATTTTCTTATGCTCTCCTGCCGCTGTAGTAGTCTTTTGCATATCCACCGTCTCCTCCAACCTTTCATACACATCTGATAATTACATGAAGTGAGGAATGGGGACCAGGCCAAAACCATTCCAACAACATACCAAAAGACATTGTTTAAACTACCCAAAAAAACCAGACAATCTTCCCACTATGAAAACCGATAATTTGGAATACCCAAATAATCCACCTGTAAGAAACCATGAAGCTTAGTAGGAGGATTATCATACCAAGTAAATGAAGCATTTAACAACCCCAAGTTTGCCATCTTGTCAGCTACCATATTTCTTTCTCTAAAAATATGACTGCAATGGAAGTTCATTTGACGGATTATAGAAAGGCATTTGTTCCAACGAACTCTTAAGTTCCATGGAGGAGAAAACCATTTAACTAATTTGGTGATGTTGAAGTCATAGTAAGAGACTTGAGTCATCGTTGCATCCTCATTTGATTACCTCAAAGGGTTTAGTTCATAAAAAGGGGTAAAAGTAGGATTACATGATTCTCAGTAGGACCTCAAATCCGAATATCTGATGATTTATGGAAACAGAACATAGTTGTCGTGAAAGTTATTCATAGATCATCATTCTGACCTGAAGAGGACGCATTCATTTTTTGTTTCCCCACAGTAGCGGCAATGTTTAACAATATCTAGTTTTATCATACAAAGAATTAGGGGAACAGTTCAGATTTACTGTTGTTCATATGTGCCAAAGCTTTCCCAGTTCATGGGATTAATCAGCTACAAGGATTTAGACTATCATCTGTAATCAGGGATCGTAGAGGGTCAACTTTGAAATTCTCTGGACTGCCTAATCGAACAGGCCTTCATCATGCCAAATATCAACTAAAAAGTCAACCATCTCCTGCACAATGTACCAGTTATTGAGATTCACAATATTAAGAAAAAGGTTTGACAAGATAATACTAATAACATACAAATTTTATCCTTGGACAAGGAAATAACGAAGGGAAACAGTAACACCTAAGGAATCAGAAGATATTTATTGGACAGGTATGTGCTATTATATGATCGACTTACGGTTAAGGGGATCGGCTCAGGATAACACTCATTGGTTGAAAGTAGATCCTCATAGGTTGTTGACCAGCTGAAACATAAACTTTCCACATTATCTTCAAGAAGTAGCAATAATTGAACAGAAAATAATTGGACAAAGACACTAATATCATCAATCATTACAACGGTGCTATAATATGCAGCATATAGTTTTCACATTTAACTTCCTGACATTCATATAGCAGCTACAATTTAACAGCAAGTAAATGGACAAAGCTACTAATATGGACACACACCAAACAAAAGGACTAAAGGAGCAATTTTGAAAAATCTAGGATTTACAGATCAGAAAGTCAGGTGCAAGTAGTGGACAGAGTGACACATACTCAAATATAAGTGTAATTTCCTAAAATTGACACACCAGTGTTAATTAGTTCATTTGTACCTACAAAGAATATAAGTTATGGCAGTTATGCTCTCCAACTTTTCTTCTGATTATAAACTTTAAGGTGCAACTCTTTAACCATGACTTGCTAACCCCATTCTATCCAGGAACCTTTGTGAGGAGAAAATACCTTATAATTGGATCTTTGGCCTTTCTTTGCAGCCGCTGATCCCCTACCCACTTTCTTCTACTCTCATGCCAATCAATTGCAGCTCTACTCTCATGCCAAGCAATTGCAGCTACATGAGAAATTAGCTTTATTATCATGAAAAAGAACAAAAGTTACAAAATGAACAACATCAACCACAAAATGCCAGAAGTAATTGCTTGTT
>NW_004443398.1:0-14600 GCF_000184155.1 Fragaria vesca subsp. vesca
TATAGAATAACTAGAAACAACAAATATATATATATATATATATATATATATTTATATATAAGGAAACCAATAGATAGTGTAATGCTATAGTTATATTTAATAATCATGCCCTGCAGAGGAAACAATCCTTGCGTTTAAAAAGTGTGGGGATCAAAGTTAACCAACACACTGAACACCGTGATAACACAGGAAATGAGTCTGTCATTTTCATCATTCTTTGGAGCAAAGAACAAATACTCGGAAAGTGGAGACTCTCCTACCGCGATCAACCAAAACTTTCTTATTCAAACTAATGTGCTGACTACACTTAGAACCTGTATATGCTACATAGAGATATCTAATAATGATGCCTGCACTACAGAGGATCCTCTAAAATTGGTGAAGCATATGTTGCAGATGCTGTTCCAGTGGCAATGCCTAGCTGAAAAATAAAGCACGTTTCACCCATAATTGGACATTGAATCAAGTTTTTGCTGCAGTTAAGCATGTTTAGCTAATGTTTCAGCTCGACTATGGTTCTTTATCAGACTAAGAATATAGTTCAATCATTAGTAGCAACTCTCTAGACTATGGTGCATTGGTGCATGTTGAAAATGTGATATATTTATGTTAGGATTGTAGTCATATATATATTGGCATGAAAGGATGGAAATTTCCAAAGGTGCAGTAACACCAACAAATAGTAACATAGAACAATGGGGATGAAAAGCAAGCATTATGAAGAGCAAGAAATTCAAACAACACAGGGAGAATGAAATTGAAAGAAGCTGTATTTCTCACAAACAACACAGGGAGATTGAAGTGTTTTACACTGAGTCTGTGACAGAAGATAAACTAAAAGCTTATCCTATTCTAAGTTTCTAACCAAGTTGCTGATAATGCTCAAAGCATCATCTGACCTTGCCTATACATCTGTTGGATCTGAATCACTTGTTGCCGCAGTTCCGGTGCCAATGAAGCCACCGTTTCAGGAGGTAGGCTCACAACTTGTTGCAACATAGCAGCGTCCACTCCCGCTGGAAGAGTCTGAGGCTCAGAGATTTGCACCTGTTCTGATTTCGGCATTGGCCCCTTTTGCATCATTTGTGGGGCGACCATATTCTGAGGCTCCAAAACCTGCACTGGCTCCGGTTTCGGAACCAGCAGCTGCTGCTGGGGATGGACATTAGGAAGCGGCCTCACACGTTGTGGGGTGACCATAGTCTGAGGCTCCGGTTTCGGAACCAGTAGCTGCTGCTGGGGCTGGACATTAGGAAGCGGCCTCATATTAGCCTTCTCCATCATTTGAGGTGTGACCATTCCAAGCATGATCTGTGCTTGAAGCAGAGCCCTGTTCAGTTGTGGCTTCGCAAGCAACAACTCCTGAGCCATCTCCTTGTTCCCTACCGCAATTCCCTTCATCTCTGAGACCATCTGGGCCAACTGATTCCTCGACATTTTGGAGAGATACACAGTCAAAGCATCACTAGCCAACCCCATCGTGGCAGCCGCATCAACAGCCGCCTGCAGACCAATGGGGTGATGATTGGATTTCTCATTAGCAGCGAAATTGACCTTCAAACGGCGGCCATTGAGTTCGCAGTCCTGAAGATTGCGCAGGGCACTAAACGCCGTGGATTCGTCCCTGTACTCGCAGAACCCGAAACCCATGGGCTTCCCGGTGTCTTTGTCGGTAACGATTCGAAAAGAGACAACAGGGCCGACCTCCTCGCAGAGAGCCTTGACCTGCCCCTCGGTCGCGTTGTAAGGTATATTCCCTACGAAAATCCGGCAAGAAGAAGCCATGATTAGAATGAGGAAAGTGGCAGCGGAAGACTCCGATTATATAGAGATTTCGAGAGTCCGATCTGGATTAGGATTGCCGTCCTTTCCTTGTCCCAATTGGATTCGGACTCGACGGCTTTTAAGTTACGTGTGTTCTGAACGCGTCTGTGTGCGTGTAAGTTACGCTTTACCGTATTTCTTTTCTTTTTTTTTTCGAATACACCGTATTGTTTTTTTTTTTTTAAACGATTGATTTTTTTTTTTGAGAATCACAATTTGTTTGAAAATTTCGGTAATTTTGAAGCTGCGAAACGGTTGCTATATATCATTTCCGTCAGGAGTTTATTAAATTTTTTTTTAATATTTTCCGTTCTTCAATTTTTACTTTCTGAAGCTTTTCAATTTTGAGTTATTGGTTCTAGCAATCTTGTCAAATCTTGCCTAACTTGGTTATTGATTAGTTTTTAATAGTACTAAATGAGAGAGGTAATGGAAATGTCAATCCACAAAAGCATAAGCATATGTGTTAACAGTAGTATGTAAATTAGTAAATGCATGGATCTCTATGGAATAAACTGAAGTTTCTTGGAATTGGATTTGGCCTCCTTTTTATTTTTTTCTTTTTCCTTTTTTTGAATCTAAGGGCTCAACCCTCACGCCGTTATTATTACTGAAATCACAGAATGCAACGGGAGGACATAAAGCCTAAACCCCATAGTGTAAGAACACCTAAAAATAACATCAGGAGACCTTACACAACCTATGGATTCAAGCAAGAACAAATCAGCAAAGAGTGCATCATTGACGACTCTATTTGCTTTGCATAAAACATGGTGACATAACAGAAAGCTAAAACTCATATGGAGCCATAAAAGACTATGTATATATGTTTTCCCATTGTGTGAAGATTTCACTTTGTCGTAAAGAGGCTGCGACCATTTGACTAAACAAGGAACTTGCTGCCTTATTAGAACAATCATGACACTCAGCGTGCACTTGCCAAGACATAGCCCACGTCGCCTTATAGTAAATGGGCTTATTAACGGCATAAAGCTACAAGAAAATAACCAACTAAAAAAGATTGAATTAAAAACAAAACTAAAATTAATTAAAATTAAAATGACCCAGGCTGGGCCCAAAAATAGAGCTCAAACCCAAGTTCCAAACCTAGGAGAATAGGGTTGCTTTATCGTCAGCCGCCATCATCCCAAACCTGCTACCATTGTCGCCGCCCTTACCATTGCGCCGTCACACCCCCTCAGTTGGACCACCGATCTCCAGAGCCTGTCAGTCACATCACTCCTCAAGGAGGCCATGAAATACGCCGGGCTCAAACCCCGATCAAAAACCACAAAACCAATCCGAATCGAAGCTTGGTTCGATCCGCACTGCCAAGTCGTCTTGATCTCACCTTCGTTTGTCCGCCGACGGGTCTGTGTAAGCCAATCACTCCACCGCCCAGCCCAGCAAGTGTTGGGAGAAGATCCGCCAACCGTCGCATTCCCCATCTCCTTAACCTCTCCTAACGTCACCGGAGATCCCCAAATCCAGTGCGATTGAGGAACCCGGTACCGCCTCTGCCGACACGAGGTAAACAAAGACCAGTCCGACAACGACGGAAGAGCTCGCCGCCGGATAGGGGACACTCGCTCTCTCTATTGTATCAGGCAAGGTGGGCACGTTCTCCAATTCCTAAAACTAATATGTAGGAATTGTGAGGGCAGAATTATTTTGCAGCAAGAAAAGACCCTCTTTTTTCATTTCTTAATCTTCTAACTTCATTATCATGACCACCAGTGTGCCCACTGGATCACATGATGTCACAATAATTAACAATGCAAAATAGGAAAGATGAAGAGAGAAGAGAACTGAGCAGCAATTTCAAAACAACAACTCATTCTAGCATTCTAGGCCTTGTTATATCATACAAAGACAAAACTAGTGAACAGATGAGGTTAAATCATAGTAGAGCAAATGGTTCTTTCAATGATTTTACTATAGGATCCCAATCAACCAGTTCAAAAAATTAGTATCGGGCTGGGTGACCCTCAAAGTTAGTTTAATATATATATAATATATATATAGTTCTATCTTATAACAACGCCATACCAAATCTATTTCCTCTCTATAGGTGAGGAAACCAGGAATTTTAACTGCCCCTGACAAAATAGAGAACACAGAAATCCACCAAGAATGTCGAACAATCTCCTCTACTTCCAGCTAACTGCTAATAATACTATACTTGATATGTACACTTCTAACAGTACAACTTGCTTCACAGCTCCGTCTTCACGTGACCTGTGTGCAGAGATGCTGTGCAGCAATAACAAAAAGTTAATCTCCCTCTTTTGCTCGTTAGAAGTTAATCTGTTCTATTTCATATATCTCTTCAAGTCGCAAACGAAATATTTGCACCCCATATCCAAATCAGATGGCATACTAGTTCAAATTCATGTAGCTATTGACTAGTGTGCCTCGGAAGAAGATATGGAAAGCATGATGTCATGCCCGTTGCCAAATGTTTCGGAAGCTGGTATGAAAGCAACTGTTGTAAGAACAACAACGTTCAATTAAGTGCACCTGAATTTGCTGAAGAGTTGCAACTCATGAGTGAGGCCTCTGGAGTAATGCAAGTATGATTATCTTCTTCCCTTCCCCAACCTGGCTGATGAAGTGTTAAAGCCACTGCTGTTGACACTGTTGTCTGCTCCCATTGATGGGAAATTCTGGCCACATAAGGGGTGGCGCCATATTGGAGAAGTTACTTTGCATTAGAGATAGGCTCTGAAAAGTTGTGGAGGCGATACAAATACATCAGTAATAGAGATTGGCGTAAACTATTTTACTATTCAAGGATAGAACTTGCTCGTTGAACTATTTTAGCCTGTCAATTAACCACAACTTTACTCCAAACAAATGTAAAAGTTGAGGTGTCATAGTAAATAATTAGAACTCCACATCGTTACTCCCCAGAAGGGACTTAGATTCCCACTGAATTCAAAACTAGACACGACTGATGCGTAGGCCATCTGATGTCTGATTGTAACTAAACCAATAGTAATCCATCATAATCTAAAGAACAGCTAAAACTTTTAAGGTAGCTTGATGGCATATAGAATAGGCGGTGAAAAATTCAACACTACAGTCAAATTAGAGCATCTCCAACAGCTTCCCCATAATTTCTCTAAAATGGGGAAGCAAAAACTAAAATCTCTGAAAAAATTATGCTCAAAATCCAACAGCTTCCCCATTTTAGAGATTTCAACATTTAATACAACAATAAAGTATACTATATCATTATTAATTATAACAAAAAAATCTTATATATTTCATCGTAACAATAAAATACCCAATAAAATATTATATTGTTGTCTTGAATTCGTTGGAGCATGTGAAAAATTTAATTTTGGGGAAGAAAGGCTTTGCTGCAAGTTTGGGGAATGAAGGCTTTTCTTTCTTCTCCATCCTCATTTTGGGGAATGGGATGGGAAAGCTGTTGAACATAAAAACAACTCTATATTCCCCAAAATTGAGAAGTTTAAGAAAATAGGGAAACCGTTGAAGATGCTCTTACACTTGTTGTGGAAAATTTGTTATAAAGAATATGGAGGACCTTGTATCGGAATGGGCACAACAGGTAATACAATGTCACACCCCAATTTTCGAAGGATAAAATTTCAAAAATTTGGGCATGATAAAACTCAAAATCTTAATATCCCACAACCTGCTCGACAAATTCCAAACTAAAAACAAATACTGGAAATGTAAATGTAAATTAACTCCTCAACCGAGTTAAACATTAAATCTCCTTAATTACATCAACATCCAAAAGTCTAGAAATAAACTACTTCGCTCACATGAGCTTAAAAACAACAACCATAAAATACAAATAATGTACATCGCCTAAAACCTAGCTCCTAAGCCACTGCCTCAACCCTGCTGACCAACACTTGCAGGTCTAACCCCTACACCATGAATTGGTGCACCGGGTTGTAAACAACAAACCCGGTAAGCTTAAAAAGCTCGTATGAGTAACTCTACAAAATAAAACTCAACAATTCCAACATCACATAAGATAACACTGAAAATTCCTGCATTAATAACTTAGTTCACACTACCAAAAGAAAGGCTTTAGCCGACGAAAATAAAAAAACCAGACCGACGAATTATTTTTTCGACGGCTAAGATAGACTTTAGCCGACGAAATTTTCCTTCGTCTGCTTATTTAAATTTTCGTCGGCTACAGTGTATCTTTAGCCAAAGAAATTAAAATTTCGTCGTCTGAATAATTTTTTTTGTCGGCTATAGTCTGTGAACTTTAGTCGACGAAATTTTTAAAAGTTTAGCCGACGAAAAATATAATTTCTTCGGCTAAAGTGCCTTATATTTGCAGATCTAGACAACAACTCATCTGGGAAAAAAAACTATACGTAGAACCTTCAAACGCAAAAAAGTCGTAAAATAAGATATGACCAGAATGGTGAAATACGTCTACGGTTGAAAAATCACGGTATTCCGGTAAAGTCTCGGTGCCGATAGTTGCGGTCAATGCAATTTACCTTTATTATTCACTATGCTGCAGATTTGGCGTTTGGTGTCCGATTGACTATTGTGATACATTTTTGGAAGCGTAACGGCCCTACGAGTCAAACTTACCACTTTGCCATGACATATGGGCCTTTTTGGCCATCCGAGTCCGTTTAGGGCTTCAAAATGCAGTTTTCTTATTTCCGATTAGAGTTAACCGTTTTGATCGAGCCCTTAATGTTGTCGAATCCAGTTGAATTTTTTACCACAGACATCTTTCGTCATAATGATCAAATCTGACGGTCGAATTTTGGTTTGTAAATTTTAGTCATCGGAATCACAACGTGTCTACTATTTACCGTTATTATTCCCTTTGGGGAGCCCTATCGTTAGAAGGTAAATGTCTCAAAATTTTTATATGGGCAGTTGCGTCTCATCTACGTGAGAGTTTTTTGTGTAGAAGGTTTGACCAAACTACGTAATATCGAGGGAGATATTAGCGTTTTCGTGTGATAAGTGACGATCGATTAGGGTTGACCGTTTCGATCGAGCCCTTAACGTTGTCGGATCCAGTTGAATTTTTTACCATAAACATCTTTCGTCATAATGATCATATCTGACAGTCGAATTTTGGTTTGTGAATTTTAGTCATCGGAATCATAACGTGTCTACTCATGTTGTTTAACTTGTTTAGTAGGTTATACAACTTTGTGAACCAACTCTACATAGGAAGTAAAATTATCAAAAATCTCGTGAAATAAGATGTGTTCAGAATGGTGAAATAAGGCTATGGTTCAAAAATCACATAAATTGGGTAAAATCTCGGTGCCGATAGTAGCGGTCAACCCTATTTACCGTTATTATTCCCTATGGGGAGCCCTATCGTCAGAAGGTAAATGTCTCAAAATTTTTATATAAGCGGTTGCGTCTCATCTACGTAAAAGTTTTTCGTGTGGAAGGTTTGACCCAACTACGTAATATAGAGGGAGATATGAGCGTTTTCGTGAATTTATAGACTTTAGCCGACGAGATATTAAAAAAGTCGTCGGCTAAGGTCAAAAATTTTTGGGCGGTAAACCAAATTTGGAGGAAAATTTTCAAAGGACTTTAGCCGACGAAAATATATGATTTCGTCGGCTAAAGTCGAAAAATTTTCAACCAAAATTTTTTGGCGGTCAACCAATATTTTCAAAAGAGTTTAGCCGACGAAAATAAAGAATTTCGTCGGCTAAAGTTCTTTATATATGAGTTTTACCGAAGGTGAATGGTAAGAAGTCTGTTTCGCCTGCCAGATTTTCTTCTCGACCTAGCTCCGCCGTCAAGCCACCGGAGACCGCCACACTTGTCCCAAAAGCTTCGCCATCGTCTCTACTTCATTGCTGGACAGGTGGTGCATCGAGTGGCGCCACCGTGAGGGATATATATAGCTCCAAAACTCCGCCGGTTCGGATTCGGTGTCGATCGAATTTCTCCTTCCTCAGGTCACCATTTGGTGAGTTCTATATATGGATAAGTTGAGTTTGATTAGTACTACAGTCCCCTAAAATTTGGTAGCTCGATTCGGTGTGTGTGAGGAGAATCGAAGATTTGAAGTTTTTAGGGTTTAAAATTGGGGATTTTTATATTTGGATTCAATTGACCTGTTTAGGCTTAGAATTGGGCTTCGACTTCTTCTAGAAAGTTGTTCGAAATATTGAGAGGAAGATTCTGTCAAATTTTGGTGGTGATTGAAGGTGACCAAAAGTTTCTGCAGTTTTTTTTCAAAAACCAGCAACTTTAGCCGATGATATTTAAATACTATATTCGTCGGCTATAGTATTTTTAATTTTTTTATAAGGTTTAGCCGACGAAATATGGCATGTTTCATCGGCTATAGTTTATTTTTTATTTTTTTATAAGGTTTAGCCGACGAAATATAGTCTGTTTCGTCGGCTATAGTTATTTTTTTAATTTTTTTATAAGGTTTAGCCGACAAAATAGACTATCTTTCGTCGGCTATAGTTATTTTTTCAATTTTTTTTATAAGGTTTAGCCGACGAATATCTTAACTATTTCGTTGGCTAAAGTCTGGGAAAAAAACCGACGACATGTTTTTCGTCGGCTAAACTGTGGGACTATAGCCGACGAAATTTTTTTTTTTTCCTCGGCTAAAGTCATCGCCGACGACCTTTTCTTGACGAAATCTTAGCCGACGATGGCTCGTCGGCTAAGATCTTAGCTGACGAATTAAGCTAACAGGCCGACAAAACTTTTTCGTCGCCTAAAGTGTTGTCCTGGTAGTGTCAGGAATCACTTAAAAGCAATAAAACTCAAAAGAAATAATTAAGAGAACACAACAATTCAAAATCACTCAAAATCATAAATGAAACAAAATAATTAAAAGGAAAAACAACAATTCACAATCAAACAAATCATAATGAAATACAACAAAAAAAAAACATAGTTCAGGAATTACTTAAAACAAGGAATTTAAAATGACAACATTAAGAACATCACACAATCATTTCTCAACATTTACTTATGAATTCGTCAACGCATAGTCATCCCTCATAAGTAACTAGACAAACACGTACTCATGGGTTCGTCAATACATAGTCATCCCCCATGAAGTACCGACAGACTAGAGCTCTATACTGACCGTAACCAATCACCCGGCCAAGGCTTGGTTCCCAATCCACCACGAAGGCTCCTAATCTAATAATCACCACCAATGCACACAGAACCACAACTAATGCACACAATCACCATTAAGGCACACACATACACAACTAATGCACACAATTACCACTAAGGCACACATTCAAATACTCTCCTATCATAACACTTATCAAACCACAAAATAATAATAAAATCATAACCGGAACCAATCACCTGATTTAAGGCTTGGAACCCGGTTTGACTATTTAAACAACAATTCACGATATAAAAATATCATCAACAACAACACAAGAGCACTTCATAAATTATATCTTTCCACCTAGATATAATTATATAAACAAAGACATAGATATTCCCACTAGAATAATATATTCAACAGCTATATTTCAATATCACAATATCACATGATCAGAAGTCCTTTTGAAAGATTTATTTTTATCAGAAAACATATTTTCACTTACCCATGAGCCGTTGACGATCAAGCTCATTTATATTTAAAAACAAAAATCATTATTCTTTTAAGAACAACTTCACAACTAACAATAATAAAATTATAAAATAAACTCGGTTCCTTATGAACTCATGTGAGATTTACTCACAATATAAAAAATAGCATCATAATCATCATCAAAACCATTACCATTGTCACCATAATAATTATCAACATAATAATCATATCATCAACATTTCCATCAACATTATCATAATCATCATCATCACAATTATCATCATCATCATCATCATCAAAATCAACATCACAATCATCATCATAATCATCTTCAAAATCAACATCACAATCATCATCATAATAATTATAAATAATTGGTCCGAAAGTGGACCTTGGTGAGATGTTACTCACCTCAAATCCAGCTGCGTCTTTGCACGCACAACACAAGAATATAACACCAAACCACACTCCACAAGTCACCTATTAATAAAAATTAATAACTTTAATAACCACTTAACCAAAATAACACTGCACCCTTAACAAGTCTTAACCCAAGCTTTGCCCAAAAAGGGACAACCTTCTTCCGAGACCTCCCAAGGTCATAGGAACCCTCAACCAACCTATTGAAAACGCTAACAAGAATTTCAAAGCTCAAACACCAAAGCTCAACAATCTCCCACGATTCTCAACTTAGCCTTAAACCTAAGATACAAAACTTGATCATAACTTAACCTCATGACATATCAACGTGCTTGTATCGACGAGCACGAGCTAACAGTTACTCTTAACCTCCCAACCCCTGTCGAACGCACCGCCACTCGCCACCATAGACGGCGACGAGTGGGCCCCACGCGCCACCCCAACAACTTCAAAATCTCAACAAACTTCCAACATCAAACTTGAAGATTACTACAAAGGGGACACTTTTCATACCTGAAGGTTCAACCAGTTCAGCCGGAATTGGCCGGAAATCACCGGAAACTCGCCGGAAAAATTAGAATTCACCACCATCACTCCACACCGAGAGTCGAGCTTCAAGACCACCGGAAAACGAACTAGGACGTTAAGGAGCACCTATCCTGACCGTTTCCAAGCTGCGTCGCCGCCGCCGGAGGTGGGAATCCCGACCGGTCTCCAAGCCGAACTTCCAAGCTTCGGGTCACCACTTCAGGACTGAATCAGCGCAAGTCACCACCACAGGGCAGCTCGGACGGAGGAGAGGAAGAGAACCCGACCGGTGCCGGCGTCTAGGTCGGTCGGAGGTGGCCGAAAAAGCAGGGTCGGGTCAGGCGGAAATCCCAGAGAGTGAAGGTGTCACGAGAGAGAGAAGAAAAGAGAGAGGGAAATGGGTTCCGGAAAAATGAAGTGGAACCCTAGAACTTCTCTTATTTAACCCAAACATCCCTTAAAGTCACGAACTTCTGCCGACCATAACTTTCTCATACGAAGTCCAATTTAAGCATGCCACGTGTCTACGAACTCGTATCGTCGTACTCTACAACTTCCGTGAAGGAAGTTTCTCGAGAAACCAAACAGATTAAAAAGTCAACTCTTAACCCTTCAAAATAAAGTATTTTCAAGGAAATAAACACTCGACTACTTCCAGTCCACTCACTAAGCCACAAAACCGTACAACTCTTACTTAAATAATTTCTAAAATAATATTATAAACTAATATTAAATTTCCGGGGTATTACATACAACATGTACAGTATGTTCAATGTTGCAACAAAAACATATGTTCAATATTACTTAATTTGCTTGAAGATATAAATCGTTAATACAAAATTGGAGTACGATTGTTATACTGAGAGACTTAGGCTGCTATTAGACTGTGTTATACATGAACATAAGTAGGTGACCGACCTACACATTCAGGTCGAGTAGTCCCTGCTCAATTGGAAGGGAGGGAATGGAAACATAAAGGTTTCGATGGTGAAAGACTCCAAAAAACAAGCAACAAATGACAAGGCTGCCCCAGTTATCGTGAATCTCACATCAGAAGATACATATATTGTTCCCATCGCAAAAGGAAAGGGAATCAACACTCAGTATATAGGCAAGCTGAGAATGCAATCATACCAAAGATAATGGCCGTCAAATTGGATTTAACTTTTTGCTCTATAACCCCTCTACAAATGGATGATTTGTTCGGCGTTTTTGTACATTCTAACTTTACATCAGGCCGGGAATATGGGGATTTGTGTTCATATTTGTCTTCCAAAGACAAAGTAATCTCATATTGTTGTAATTTATGTGGTTACACACACTCGTAGGACATGTAATCTATTTTGGAACTAACTGACTTCAAGTGTCATTTTGGTGTTGCAGTGAAAAACATACATGCAATAATTTTTTTTCATCACAACACGCATTATATAAAAGCAATGACTGTTTCTGTTGGTCACTACTAAGTTTTATATCCATATGAATTGTATCTATTCTTGGGGTTGGACATATAAGTGTTATAAATACTTACAAGTGATGATGTCTTTTGTTATACATCTCACGAATCCATGAGTTATGTTGTAAATTACACACTGCAAAAAAGTACTCCCAATAAATTTCTCATTCCTTCTTGCTTTGACCGACAAATATGTGATGAAAGAAATTAGCACGTGTACCTGCATCCTTCAAGTGCGACACCACATTTTTCCCAACATGCCATGCACATAGCTGGTGTCTAGCCTCGAGCATTACATTTTTTAGTGCTTTTCTCATCGCTTCGTTGTTGTCAGTTATCACAAAAACTGGTTTCTTCTTCTTCATCGAAGCTAAAAACGCAGTTAATACCCAGTTATATGTTTCTTCTATTTCGTGCCTACAAAAACTTCTAATTTGTAAGTACTGTCAAATATCAAGACATCCCCATATGCACAATAATCCTTGTATGACTGACCATCACACTAAACATATTTGTGAGCCTACCTTTCTCATCTATTCTATACAAACAGTAGAAATTGAGGTCCCGTATTGCTTTCATATTCATCCAAGTATTCGAACATTATGCATCACCATCCAACATCAGTTTGTTATTCTCCTGCTGAACTCTATTGTAGAAATCCCTTATAGTAAATCCAACAAACTCATGGCTCTCGCTAATGTTCAAGGAACTTGTAAGCACGGGCTACGCCCACAAAAACCTTCTTATGTGCATTTACATGAGCAATGTCATGCTCCTTAACAAACCAATTTGATCTCATAAACTGCCTATGCATACGTCAGGTCAATGGCTGATTGTGTTCCGTAATAAATGACGACCCATAATATTTCCCCTTTTTGCTACCAAAATTCACAGTGAATTATGCACGGCATTTCTGCCTTTACACTCACCGGGACCTTGAGCAAACTATCTTCACCCTTTTTTCCCCCTACAACAGCTGTGATTATCCTTCACATCTAATACATTTTCCTTATTCGTGTTCGTATTTTTCCTTATTCGTGTTCGTATTTTCGTAAAACAACCTGACCTGCAAACCTTAGTCAGCATCGTCCTCACAAAAACCCTGTTTTTCTTACCTTTATTGCACATCTCTTCTCGTGAACAGGTCATTTCTCTTCGAATAATTAATGTTTTCTTATTGTTCCAGTCCAATATGTACTTCCTTATGCTGATACCCATTGCAACTGAATATTATAGGTAGAACATCTCCGCTTCCTCCACACTCTTGAACACAACATTAAACAAGTCATCAAGCGTCAGGTACCAGTAAGGCTTCCCATTGAACATTGTGCATTCATCATCTTCTGACCTGTCTACAGTCTAGTCTATTTCCATCCCATCATCACAACCATTCCTAAAACTATCCCAAGTCTTCACCTCATCTTAACCATTAGCGCTTTCAGTCTGGGTGGTACTCAAATGAGTTACCTCCATAACACATGTGCACAAACATGTAAATAAGGACAAAGGATACTTTTGGGCGAATCTGATCTGGACATAGCAATCCCAAATGAAAATAGGTATTCAATCCAAAATGAATAATGATATCAATTTATTCACAAACTTATAAGGATTCTCCGTCTCCTACATCTGCTGCTCACTCGGATTATTCGCCAAACAACAATCTTCGCCCTGTCTCTACAACTTCAATCTTCCTTTGTTTGAAAGCTTATACAATCTTACGAACCTTGTTCTGATGGGAGATGTGTCCGATATAAGAAACCCTCAACCATTTCTATTTCACCCTTCTAAATTTTTATCAAGATAAACCCTAACAACAATTTAACGCCCGCTAACGAATGAAATCTACTGACTTGTCCAAACATCAAAATGGGCGGTGGATATGCTTGGTTCAAATACACTACGGTGCGTAGAATAATTTATAACTGAAAAAATTGTGTGAATAATTTATAATGATACTTCACACGCATGAGCATGGCCCTTTTATACATGTAAGAAGGCTAGATTTTGATCAAACACCCAAACTCTAGGCTAAGTGAGCACACTTATTGTCTCTTTCAATGAAGATTGAAGGAAAGGGATCAAATATTGAAGTACAACAATTGGTCGTTCAAGAGACATGCCAGTCTTCAAAGTTATAATTCACACGGGTGAGCGCGGCCTTTCCGCACGCATATATATGCGGATGTCTCTACGTATACGCATGAGCTCGGCCCTTTCGTTTGTAATTCCCTTAAAGTGCGGATGTCTTTGCGTTCTCAGCCATCAGGGGCATGCGACGACGTTTCTGTTATCGGATGAATACCAGAGGTATCCCAAACGACGTTACCATGAAGAAGACCGCGAAAGAGATCGGGATCGACGGTCTGGACAACAACCTCACCCAAAACATCAAGACAGATCAAGATTGGCTGCAAACTTATAGCTGGTGAGTCCACTGGCAAGAAGAATCTCAGTATCAAGGTCTGGTATCCACTCGGCAAGAAGAAAAAGACGCCTAATCGTGGAGAAATCAATGTCGTTCGCACTTTAATGGCCGTGTGAACGTCAGCTTCTGAACGGCCCTATATATATATACAGGGCTTCTCAGCTGCGGACGTCCACACCAATGGTTTTGGTGTGGATTTTCATTTTTGCACCATTTTTCGATCGAATTTCCTCATCTCCACCATCTAGTATCTAGATAATATTGTGTAGATCATCTCTGCAAAATTTCAGCCAATTTGGTAATCGTTAAGGCCCTCAAAATTGCGTCTTTTTGATATAAACATGAACGGTTCATGTTTGACAGAATTTAGT
>NW_004443398.1:14764-28822 GCF_000184155.1 Fragaria vesca subsp. vesca
AACTACTATATATATATATATATATATATATAAAGTCCCGATCTAGAGAGGACTCCCTGAAACTCTTAAAGTGAGGATGTTTTTAGTTCTAGCATGTATTTTGACAATCAAAGCCACATATTCCCTAGTTACTTACCCACATATGAATCCTACAAAAAATTAGCCAAAATGAAAAACGTTTAACCATTTAATTAGCACAATATTCATTTTAATTTTATCTAACGGCCTACAATTATTTACGTCAATTTGAATGACCAAATGATCATGGAATTATTGAAATTTTGTAGACATGTTTCTTACATATGAATCTAGAGAATCAACGGTTGAGATCGTTAAATAAAGTCATTTACTAATGTAAAATAGTAGAAATCCTCAAATTCTTAAAGTAAGGATGTCCTCTTATATATATATATATATATATATATATATATATATATATATATATCAGAAGTAGACGTCTGCACCGGCTCAAAGAGGCTCCAGGAGGTGCTGACAGCGTCAACGACCTTGACGTCGCTGAAGCAGACCTCTATCTTGTTTGCCTCCTTACCGGTGGACTCTCCGACAACGAGTTCGAAGTCGAGAATGAGGTGCTTGAAGTTTTCTGGTAAACTTCTCGGTCGTACCATCGATCTAGCTCACCTCAACTTTCACCTTGATGATAACGATGCCTGAGATGTCTGATGTCTTCAAGGACAGAAGCAGAGCTGCCATTGACGCCGCCTAGAGCCTCCTTGAGCCAGCGTCTGCACTTTTTATTCAGTGTTGACGTCCTCTTCTGATATATATATTCAATGAGTATGTGACCTATGCAAGCTTTAGGAGTTTTGGGTTTTGAGTGGTATTTCCAGAGCTAGGGTTTGTCAGAGGTTAAGATTTGATATGGGGATGAAAGGTCAACTGGGATACAAAATATTTTGATCTTTGTTAAGATACGAATTGTAGAAAAAAAAAAATTGTGATATCGAAATATGCCTATGTGAATCACAATTGTCTTGTGGAATGCATGTAGATTACTATTAAACGAGTTGACGTCGTTTTGGATAGATATTAGCGACTCCCAAGTCTCAATTCCCAAATTCACAAACGTCGTTTGCCCATCTCCCCGCCTTCCTAGCCTTGGTTACTAGTTTGCGACTCTCAAATTCTCATCATACCCAATTTCTATCGTTTTAGCGGGCTGCCGACCGTCTTAATCGGTGACTTACTAGAGCTCGATTGTCTCTTTCATGACCCTCAAGTTAACAAAAATTTCTCACACTGTCGACATTGGTTGAAATTTTGTGTGTTAGCCCGAGTAAGAATTTCATCTTGACTCGTCACTGGCAGGAAGGCTAGTAATTTATAACTGAAACAATTATGTAAGTAAACTAAACACCCAGAAAACACTCACAAACGATAGTTATATGATATCTGCTTCAAGAACTATGCCACTATTGCTTTTAGGTGATCACTATGTCTTTTTTGGCTTCAGACGACGTGGATCAAACGACAGAAGACGTATTTGCTGTCGTCTGATACATTCAGACGACACACATTTAAATATATGTCGTCTGAATGTAGCAACTCACAGACAGCTTAAATTAGCGTGTTCATGAGATGACAGACGTCTGTCGTCTTAAAACAACCCCAAATTTGCAATATAATGGTTCGATCTAAGACGACACTCTTCTATCGTCTCTATATTGACGTAAATATCTAATATTTTTTTGGTACAACGAATGTCTTGTTTTGGACACTTTATAGACCCTATCTTCCCGATAATTTGTTTGAAGTTCTCAATTGAGTGATTTTTCTCACAACTGAAACCTCTCTTCCTCTCTTCCTCACAAACCAAATTCTCTCATATATCTCCTCATTCTCAAACTGATCGAATCCTCTCTTCTATATCTAACCCTCAAACCAATTCCTCTCATCTTCGGAGACCCAGATCTGAAAACCCCCAATTTCAACCTCCCAAACCCTAAGAGCTCCAAACCCTCGCAAACCATGTCCACTGCCTAAACCACCACCCAGAAGAAGCACGCAGCCGAGCCCGAGTTCATCAAGTCGGCCAACCTCGATCTCAACCTCTCCATGTTCTTTTCCTCTAATTCCTTCATATCTCTTGCTTTCGCTTACGGAATCGGCTCTTGATGTGTTCGATTTGAATTTTTTTGCAGTGATATCAAAGGAATCATGTCGGCACTACAACAGATCCGATATAAGGCGCACATGGACGACTTGAAGATGAACGAAGAGGCCATTTCCAAGTGAAAATTCAAAACGTTTAGCTCTTGATTTCACTAAATCAGCTCAGAAATTCAAAACTCTATCTATTTTTTGATTATTTTTGCTAATATAGTATCAAATTAGAATTTGTGTTCATTTTCCCCAGTTTTGAAGTTCCGTACTCAAATTACAGATTTTTTTCTTTTTTTTCTTTCCCTGTGTTTAGATTTTGATTGAGTTGATGATGTTGAGTAACATGAGTTCGTAATTATAGCTAGACAATGATCATATAATGGGATTGCTCAATCTGATAAAAATAATTTCTAAAGGCATAAGTGCATAACCTTCACCATGAAAATTTGATGATGTAGTTTCTATTGTGGTCAAATAGTGTTTGGAGACCATCCAACTCTAACATACTATATCTCTCTATCTATCTCTCTAAAATATCTCTCTCTAGCTTCTATATATAAATATTGGAGGAACAACAAATGAAGTTCTGAGGCAAAGGAAGAGAATTGCTTAGCGTCTATAACCAATGAATGTCAACAAAGATTATGTCTCTCTTCCATCACTTTCTGCCAATCCTCCTTTAGCCATTTCATTTTCTTTGTTTCTCTACCTTTATTTAGCAGTCTCTTAGTTTCTTGTCTTAATTCAGATTCCATCTCTGGTTTCATGGTTGTCTCCAATCAAGGTAAAACCTAACACAGTCACTTTTCAATTTTTTCTCTCTATTTTCGCCTGTGGATGTACAAAACTCTTTCCTGCTTTCTCAGTTTGTTGTTTGAATATTAAAATGAGAGTATTGTAACGTAATGCAAAATTGCAAATTGATTTGTTTATTGAAGAATTTTTGCTTTGTATGTTTTCTTGTACTCTCTGTTATTAGTTTCTACATATATATATAGACACATATTGAGGTATATATAATGACTTGTGAGGAACCATGTTAAGATTCTTGTAGAAAAAGTAGGAGATAATGTGTCCCTCTTTTAATTGTATATAGGATCTCATTTCGTGCTTATAATGTGTGTGCATGCTGGTGCCTTTTTGCTCAGCTGCATTTTTATGTGCATTGTTGGTGTACTCGTATATCTTTACTTACTATGTTATTAATAGTCTTGAGAAACTCCCCTAAATTTCTGGAGATGATGATAGTCTATTTTGTTTTTGGTTTACAGGGTGCTAATAAATCAGCTGTTTTGAAAGCTTAATCAGACTCCTTTTTAGATAAGTACAATTTACCAATGTATTTCAATGTCCAAATTATAGCGGTTTTTAATTTTATTTTATGGTTTCTTCCTCCAGCCAACTAGTGAGAATGATGCTACTCGAGCTCCAATCAGCATTGATCTACAGAGGAGCAGCTCATTGAGCAGCAAATCAATGATATTGCAGATTGACAATTAATCCCATCAAGTTTCTGCAAGTAAGTCACTTAATGTATGTTCTCAATTTAATTTAATCATGTTATAGTGCTGTTTTTGTTTAGAATCTTCTTAGAATTTCAAGTCAATACTATTGTGTTTTCACATATAGGGTTGTTTTGATTTAGCTATCATTTAAACTCACTTCACATCGTTCTTAATGGAGTTTGTTTATAGGTTATTTCCATGTCGAGCTGAATCTTAATTTATTGTTTTGTAAATACCATCTTACATTGCAAGTATGTAAGAATTATAGCTGAATTCCACTTTTCATGATTTATAGTTTATATAAGGATTTCAGGTCCTAGTGATAAGACTTGCAATGCTTGAGAGGAGAACGCAGATACTTTACAGATACGTTGCAGGTGATTACTTAGTGTTTTTTTAAAAGTAAACTATTAAGCATGATTCTACCACACTCATCTGCCAATGGATCTCAAACATCAATCAACTCAACATTGCCTTAGTTTATAGATTCATTCAGATTGACCAATTGGTGTATGTTAGCTTCTATGATAATTCATTCAATTGCATGCTAGTTTATATTTGGTTTTTGTGTCCTTAAAACTTACTAATATTCTTTGTCTTCAATTTGGCAGGAGAGACTTGAATGATAGGTGCACACTGAAGTTTGGATATGAAGGAAGTATCAGAGTGCATTAGTGCTGTTAGGACTTGGGGGGACTTCCTACACACCACAATTGTAGTTGCTAGTATTTGGTTTGTTGTCTTTTTTATTTTCTTGTAGGCTGGTCTCTTTAGAACAAATAACTTTGTAAACTTTGTTGGTTTTTGGCAATGAGAATGAATTTGAGATATCTGAATCATGTTGTGCAAATGCTTTATTAAATTGTCATCCAAATTAAAATCAGACAACATATATTCCCATGGACATCGACGTCTCTACATATTTCAAACGACATTTATATGTCGTCTTAAAGTAAAAGATGACCATATTGTATGTTGTCTAAGGTAAATATCAGACGACAGATAAGTGACGTTTGAATACATTTGAGTCGAGAGAAGAGGTTTGATGTATGTCGTCTGAGATATATTTAGACGACAAAATAGTAACGTGTGAATAAGTTTGAGACGAGAGACGGCTGCTCACATCTTTAGTATTACTTTAGTTTCGACGATACTTTTTTGTCGTTAAGAAGCTTTCTCACGACAGAAACTTTAATTTTGTTACGAATGTAGGTGCATACAGACGACAGTTGCTTATATACAATCTGTCGTCGAAGTTGTATCAGACGTCTGACGAGGTTTGTCGACTGAATGCTTATCAGATGACTGCTTAATAGATGACAGCCGAAAAAACATTCAGACGACCGACCTGACAGGTCGTTTGAAGCCAAAATTGACGTAGTGGATCAAGATTTATGTTCTTTTCACCACTACAAATGTGAGCAACACCCACATATGTGTTGCCACAAAAGGAAGGAAATGTGGGTATGAGGTTATACCCCTGTTTTTGAACACACAAGTAACATGCATCTCCACATAAAAGCAATAAAATGTGGCTATGTTATAAAAAAAACTCTTATTTAACCTTGCCAAAACTGTAATTGGGCCCAACTTCATATAATATTTGTGTATTTCCCTTTCTCTTTGGGTATATGTGGGTTTTGCTATATACCGGACTACCGGAGTTTAGTTTTTAGTCTTTGAAAAGACTATTTGTCATTAGTGTTGGACAGAAGACCTTATCTCCCTCTGAAAAAAGAAGACTGCTCTCTTTTGGCCTACCCAGAACGACAGAAGACCTCATCTCCTTCTGAAAAAAGAAGACGTTCGTATTTGTGTGTTTGAAAGAAAAAAGGGCATAATTGAGGGTTGAAGGTAATAGCTTATATAGGGTAAATCAGATTCTTGTACCTTTTGTCGATCTCAGCAGTTCCAAACTAACCGAGCTGTCGAATTGTTTGTCTTACAGCTTTGGGGTTAATTGGCAGAAGAGGGAGACAATGAAGAGAACGTCTTGGCATACCCATAACGCCGACCAAACAAATTCAGAATCAAGGACGAACGTCGATAATCTTCCTTCATCGGAGAAGCTATCAACACCGATGCCGACGCCGATAGCCCAGATCAATAACTAAACCAGTCTCTTCGGCAGAGCTGTGAGCCAATTAAATCGGGAGTGAAAAGACTGTCTTCTCTGCTTGTAAGTCTTTCTTCTTCCTATAAACCCCAATTCAACAGGTTCTTAGTTTTTTATAGAATAAATGGTTATTAGCTTCCGGTTCTGTATTCTCTGCTCCATTTGAACATTACTCAATGGATAAGACATGGGTTAAGTTTGTTATCTACTCGATGTGGCTATGCTTGTTTCCCTTTTTTATTTTGTTCATTGATATATGAGATGTCTTAATTAGATACGATAATCATATCAAGTATGAAGCCACCATGGTTGAAGAACTATTGACATTAATTATTTTTGAACGATATATACACAACTAATGTGAACTTCATAGGTGTCATCACTTGAGATTGCGAATGAGTTTACTGATGGTTCGGACTCTAAAGAGGATGACAATTGTGGTGATTTGCGTGGAGCGAATAGGCCAAACTGGGCAAAAGGAGGAATTATTGAATATTTGAAGTTCAATAATGACGGGCAAGCTGTGGAACCCGAAGAGACTGTTAGCCGATGGCAGATATACCTTGGCATGAAGGCCACATATCATAGGTATTTTGCGATCAATGTGTTTGATTGGCGCGACTTTCAAAAAGAAAAAAAGTTAGATGAGGCTTGGAAAGATATCAGGGTAATCAAAATTAAGTTTGAATTTTAATTTTAACTTCACCAAGTTTGAAGATGTAAAGTTTTGATATTTGCAGCTTAAGTTTAATACATTTTGTTTGTGTAATATTAGAAAACTCTTGATTGGTCAGAACTTGAAACACAAAAAAAGAGTGCAAGGATAAGGCATGTGGTCAAGCAGAAGTTGAATGATCGTTGGAGGGCATTCAAGAAGGAACTCAAAAAAGATTGGTATACCCCAAATGTTGGAACACGAGCGATTCAAATGCAAAGATGGGAGAGTAAGCACAAAGCAATGGGTTGCACTAGTTAACCATTGCGAAGGTAACAAGCAAAAGATATGTTTAAGGCAGTCATAATATTTTGAAAGGTTTGTGACATTTGTCTATAAATGTCTGCTACCTTTACTACAACGTAATTAAAGCAAGCTCCTTAATATATTTAGATATATAATAGGTATTGTAGATATATGATGTGGTTTACAAATGAACTTACACTGGACATTTCAATATGTATATACTCTTGAATCAAAATGCAGCGGCGTTCTTTACTGAACAAGCAGAGTCGGGAAAAACGTAGGATGATACACACAACTGGCACAACTTCATTTGCTCAAATCAGGAATGCATATGTAAGTAATTTTGGTTTTTGAATAACCACACATGTTAAATTTTGCTGCAAAGTGTTAGAAAGTTTTTGTTTTCTCACCATGTCAAATGAGTTAAGCTTCCAGCAACAAGGGAAAACATATAAAATAATATTTACTCCTACTGATTCTATGTTATATGTTAATAATAATAAGGTTGCTTTTAGCTAAGCATTGATGCAAGATAGTATCCAATACTTTGTATCACAATATCGAATTGATTGTTTCTGTTGTTATTTGATTATTTATATTATTTGATTGTTCATATAAATGCAGAGAATTGATCTTGGAGATGGAAAACATATAAATTAATATCAGTACTATACCTATGTTAGCACAGGAACAATTAGGTTGTATCTTAGTTATAACCTGATACATGATGGCATGTGTTGCAGACTGCCCTCCTTAACATCTTTATACAAAATTGCAAATGCGGTAATACTAATCCCAATTGTATTTTGGTGTTGTCCACTTGTTATGGTTGATATATATGCAGAAATAAGTAAATGGAGGTGTAAGCCCAGATCGTTGCACAATGTTTGAGCTTACCCATGTCAACAACTCTGGAAAACCTCAAGATCCAAAATCTAAACAAGCTATTGTACGTAAGCATAGTTATGAACTCTTAAAAGATAATGTTAAAATTCTTAAAAGTACTCAATATTTGATATTGGTGGTAATGTGTGATGATTGTGATTAGTTATACTGATTGTTTGATGTAGGCATCAATGAAGAGCAAGATTGAAAAGATGAAGTCTACCAAGAGGGCATCTCAACTTCCGGATGATCTTGATAATTTTGAAATCAATGATGTATATGCAACTGTGCTTGGAAAAGAGAAGCGCGGAGCGATACGAGGATTTGGCATTGGAGTTAGACCAGACCAAGTTCCTGGTGTACTTGTGTAGGAAAGAGGTGTTCATTTAGAGGTACAAGAAATGAGGGAACAACATGAAGCTGAGATTGAAACAATTCGGAAGGAGAGCCAAGAAAAGGAAGATAAGCTCAGGGAGGAAATGAGTAGACAAAAACTTGCTACAATTGAAAATTTTAAGGATATGGAGGTTGTAATGAAAAAACAGGGAGCAATTTTGGCTTTATTACTTGCTGAATATGATCAGCCAAGTGACTTGCTTGCAACTATACGAATGAAGACTGGTTCTCTTCAACCATTGGTGAGCCATATTCAACCTTCAATGACTTGGATAATGTTTACATATCTCAATGTTGTGAAAAGTTGCACCATCAAGTTGCCACAGATTGAGGCCCTTCAGACTTCACCTTTTGATTAGTATAAGTAAGTGCTTGAGACCTCTGTATTTTTGTTGTTTTGAACTTAATCTATGATCTCTCTACTATACTGGTGTAGCTATCTGATCATGAGATAAGTGCAGAGGCTTTTAGCATTAGCTTCAAACATATTTAGGTTTTGTTGATATATGTGAAGTCTGACTTAGCATTGTATATTGTAGTGTTCAACTACAATTTGTACTCAATCACAGTTTTTGTATATCAGTTGGCAATTATGTTTGGTTTTATGTAATACAAATGTATATTGTAATGTACTGGTCTAAATACAGAAAATAAGATACAACTAAATACAAAATCAGTTTGGACTGGTCCCACATCAAATCCTTTGCCTCAATCCATTTATATGTGGCTTTTCTTTGATTGCCACGTTGCTAGAGGGCACACACCCAAAATATGTGTGGGTGCAATGTAGCAAATCAGCTTGCCCACACACATATGTGGCTTTTAAGGCCAATTTGCCCACATTACATGTATGTGGGTGTTGGGCTATATTGTTGTGGTGTTTCTATCCCCTCCACTTCTTATGCTACATCCTTTAGTGATTCTTCAACAGCAATACCGAGTATGTATCCGAAGCCCCTCTGGGATTTGTGGAACATAACTTCAAATTCCAACTGATCTCAACACTGACATATATATCATGTATGGCAATGCAGATAGCCAATCAGACTCTAAATAACTGATCTGCCTTACCTTCGGAGTAACTCTGCTTTACCTCGATTGATGTTTCTTGTTTGTACTGGGAGATTCAATAACTGGGGTTGCCCACATTGTAAGCACACTCCTAGCAGTACAATAATACCACAATAGGCTCCCAAAGTCAACAGTCCTAGATTCTGTTGAGCATGTGAAAGGAAAGAACCAAACACAAAACAGCAAATAAGAACCAAACCAAATAGCATGCATGTGAAATGTGAACGAGGTAAGAGTTAAAAGGACTGCATGTTCAGGACCTACCCTACCCACCAGTTAAACTGAGGAAGCATCAACTAGATATCATCATCCTCTCTTCCACTTGCTTCTGTGTGGCTTCATTCAGCCATTAAGGTCCCCCTTTAGGGTCCCCCTCTGAGGCTGAGAGATCATTTTGGTGGCAGAATTTCAACTTTTTCAGTGCAGAAGCTTCCCATCTGGGACATAATGCCCCATACCTTCAAATATTTGGCTTATATATCGTGTATTTGGAGGATCTTAGGCCCTGTTGTAGGTTTGTTTGCCCCAATAGACCAAACCAGGAATGTGGCATGCACAACTAGTTGAGGTTTTATAAGGACTAGTACTAAGCACCTTGCCTATGCCACCCACCCTTCTTCCTCTAGAAATAAATATACAAACAAAATTTGTAATATGGCCCTTTGGCACACAACCCACATGAGAAGCGGGACAGCTATTGAGTTCTGGTACCTTGTCCTTCCCCATTGTGTATGGAATGGATGGTAGGGTGTTGTTTGCCATTTAATTGATAGCTCATCTCGAGTCCATTCACAACTGAAAACGGCACTGACGACCGTTGTTCATTATTCTCAGAATCTTCTTGATGTAAAACTATCTTCATTTTACACCGACTAGCATTACTAAAAAGATGCTCTCACCGTAGTACCCATTATTTTGACCACACACATGACAAAGGCGCAAAGATGCTATTTCTATTTAGATCTTCTGATCTCGTAATTGCTACTAGGACTTTGATTCATTATTATGGAACATGCAGCCACACGACTCACATCAACGTCCTAATCCTATCAATTTATAATTGAGATTTCTCTACCTTGTCAAAGAGGAGAAGAATACATCCCACACAACTACCAAATTTGACACATTCTTCCTTTCATTTCTGACCAGGACTAGTTCTCCTGCATCTAGACATACAAACCCCAAAGTCTTCTGCCTTTGTTGACCAGTATCTGATGCAATTGCTGCCTTCCACTCTTCTCTTTTGAATTAGTCAAACAAGAATGAATTCTAAACATATAAACAATAACCAAGGCTCCGGCCATCTAATATGTAAAGCTATATAGCGATGGTGGAGGCCATTGATTATAACAGGCATGGATATTGGCGCACTACAATCTCTTATTAAACTTGGGCAAAGCAACAAGTAGACCAGCCAAATCTAGAGACTAATATACAAGATTAGAAGCAAAAAAAGTGACTCAGGTTCGTAGTTGCTCTTTGTTAAATCTCCATTTTGCCGCCAAAAGAGACACTACTAGTAACTCGATCTGTTCTAACCAAACAAAGAATCGGAAGAATTAATTTAATTTATGCAATGGATCTCTCGCAATCATATATCAATCTTTTAGCTTAGAATTGAAATTGAAAATTATTAGAAAAACATAAACCTAAAGAGGATCTTCTTGTGGCTTGAAAATATTAGCTCACTGAGGGATCCCAGACAAACCATCCAAAAATGAGTCCATTGTGTAGATGTTTAGTCCTCTTGTCCGTCCAGGTGCTCCTCCTTTGAGAGATGACACATCAAGCACAATCCTGCTTACCCCAGATGTATAAGTAAACAAGCCAACTCTAAGACATAGGTAACAGCTACACAAACAAAGAAAATGAAACTTACATGTTGGTCGATGACTTTTCCAGTTCTGGGTTTCTGGAGTTTATGATAATCTTGTTGTCAATCTTGGACACGGCATGGTCGATAAACAGATCAACCACTTTAGATGCTGAATTAGAATTATTAAACCATACATTTGTTAGCATTCAAAATGAAATAAAAGCAAAAGAAAACAACAATTACAATCGCAGAACATCATACGTGATTTAGGAGCAGCCACACTTCCATCCAGCCCCAAAAGTTTCTACACGAAGGAACTCTGTATGTTAGCATGTACTATGATTAACGAATAATCTATAATATAAAAATTCATCAGAAGCAATTCAGCAATGAAATAAAAGCATTCACAACCTTAAGACTCTTGTAACAATCTTCAAGATTATCATTATACACCATATGATCAAAGATGCCTGATGATTGCCCCTGCTCAATCTCTGCCTTGGCATTTCGAAGTCTCTTCAGGACCTGTTCCTCTGTCTCGGTTCCCCTGTAACACCAAATTCAGCCATCCTCAACTTCACACCAAAAAAAATGGAATTTGAGAATCAGAATTAACTAAATGGCATCTTCAACTACCTTGCACGAAGGCGCTTCTCAAGCTCCTCCATCGAGGGAGGACGCACAAAGATAAAGAGGGCTTCAAGTGAACTAGCCCTCACTGATCTTGCCCCTTGGACGTCAATGTCAAGAATGCATATCTACATCGAAAGCAAAGAACATTAAGATAAAGAATAATAATAACAATAATAATAATAATAATAATACAAATTCCACAAACAAGGAAAAGATCACAAGTGCCGCCGACATGACTTCTGTCATAAATCAATTAAAATCACATATGAAGTCAAGGATCTACAAAATTATGCATGTTTCGGGCGAAGTAGACCCAATATCTTTTTATCTTATGGTTTAGGATTGAGGGTTTTCCTCTCAAACCTGATAGACCCAAACACTCTAGACTAATATGCATTCATTAATATACAGATTCTGTAAGTAATCCCAGGTGACATTCATATGGAATAAACAAATGGACCATGCTCATATACTCCAATAATCATTTAAACCAGACGCTTTTGCCAAACATCATTTAAGAATAAGCATTTACCTTTCCAGCATCTGCTACTGCTTCTACTGCTTCGACACTAGTTCCATAGAGATTTCCATGCACATTAGCAAACTCAAGGAACTTCCCATCTTCTATCTCTTTCTCCATTGCACTTCGCTCGATGAAATGATAATGAACCCCATCCTTCTCCATAGCTCTTGGAGCACGAGTCGTGTGGCTCACAGAGAATCCAAACAAAGATGGATATTCTTTCATGAGCATTGATATTAGTGTCCCCTTACCTACCCCAGAAGGACCACTAATAACAACAGGTTTCTCAGCACTACCTCTCACACCCTTACTCCAAGCAACAACCTCAGTGCCTAAAATTTTCTTCTGCTGCCTAACATATTGTGTGTCCACCTAACAGAACAACACACTTTTTAGTAATAGGAACAATTAGGTAATTATATGCAGAGTAAGAATTACTGGATAGGAAGTGTGACATCAACAATTCCACAAATCCTTTTTTTCAAATTATATAAAAGCAAATCCATTTTTGAATTTATTCATCCTACTTTTATCAGGCCCTATATTCCATTGTCATCTCAAGTTAAACTATAGCCAAAATGAGTTCAAAATCATGACATCTCATATAGTTCAATACTCCCCGATCATACTAATAGTGTTCAAGGTACCAACCTCAAGAAACCAGGCAAAATCATCTGATTTTGAACCACTCCTAATAATCAATATTCGATCCCCATTCATGAGCACTGCAGAATGGCCTTTACCTGGTTTGGGTTGCGTCCCCAACACGGTAGGAATAATCCTGCAATTACCAACCATCTCTTAGCCACAGAAAATCAGATGAAATTAACTCAAGACCTGTTGCTATACACTTACCATTCACCACTAGTTTGGTCAAAAATCCGAACTCCAATTGATAATGCTGATTCCTCACAGGCTCCACCAATCACATACTGTCAAAAAATGCAATATGATTGACCTGGTGGTAAATCACTGAAGAACAAACAGGGGGGCATTGGATGAGAAAAATCATATTGGTATGTTAAGTATCATACAGTTCTGTTGCCCACGACAACGGATGTTTCACCGCCTTTGGACTTCAGATCAAACCCACTTGCATATCCCTTCTGAAGCTCATCACCAAAGAATGCTGGGGCTTCTCCCTGATGACAATACACAATATTAAATCACTACAAATCAGGATGTAAACACCATTTTCCAATTACATTCCAAACAGAAGTCTATTTTCATAAAAGCACAGCACAAACTAAGTATGCAGGGCTTACCATTGAGAATTCTACTCCTGCAATTCTAGATTCCCTGGTCAAAGAACACTGAGAAATATGAGAATAAGTTTCTAGATCTAGTAACACATGAAAGATCTAGGCATAAAGGGAAGAACTTGCAATGAAGCAAATCCGAATATGAATATAAAGAAGGAACAAAAAGATACAAACTTGAACAATGGACACAAACACAATGAACTTCAAAAATCAAAACCCAGATGCCAAGTAACGTTGTCATTCCAACATAGAAATATCAAATATACATACAGAAAGGGGAAAAAATGACTCAACAGCTGGAAAACAACAAAATGCAAGGAAAAACCGAACCCAACTCAATATAAACACAACATATGGATCAAAACACTGACCAAGACAAAACCAAATCAAGGGAAATACAAAACAGAATACGACCCAGGTACCTTTGTGTAGGTAGTAATTGCTATACAACACAAATCAAGCTTGATTCTTGGGGGTGTGTTAAGAGGGCCCTATAAGAACTTTTAAAACCCCACTTTTTCAAGCTCAAGTTTTGTGTAAGGGAAGGCTTGAGATCAAATCAACACAAACTTGGGATGCACAAAATCAGAAGGGTGGTAGAAGAAGTTGCAAGAAACGTCGAGGAGCATTCTCATATTTGTAGCAAGCAGAAGCCAAAGAGGGAATCTTGGAGTCCAATAGTGTTAAAGAGGAAGAGAGAGAGAGAGAGAGAGAGAGGAGGGAGGGAGGAGAGTAGAGAGAGAGAGAGAGAGAGAGAGAGAGAGAG
>NW_004443398.1:30016-36957 GCF_000184155.1 Fragaria vesca subsp. vesca
CACGCACTTAGCTCGTCGCTGCGGTTGGTTCGTGCGTGAAACATTCCTTCCTGGCGCGTCGGGCGGTGCAGGCGTCATTGCTGACGCAAGCCACGAGCTTGGGCCTGGGCTGAGGTGGCTGCAACTTGCCTGGGTCACTCTTCTCCTCTCACTGGGTTAGTTTTCTCCCCACCCAATTAACCTGGGCTAGAAAATGAGTGATCTCATTTTGTGGGTGGAAACAAATAATTCTGGACTGGGTTACTTTGCTGAGGTGGATCCAACCTGGGTTGGATTTTTTTCCCACCGGTGGACTTGCTCTAAGCGTTGAAAGAAATCCTTGAAGAAACTAGGTTGGCAAATGGGTGTTGGTGCATCCTATTCTTGCCCAACTCCAAGATTACCTAGCTATAGCTAGTTGTTAAAGTTTAGACAAGAAAAAGGATAGAATTTGTTGCGAGTTGCCAACTAGGTCTTGCAAAATTACTAGCTAAGATGTTATGAAATTTCGTTTCTTTTTGTTCCTACACAAGTTCAGAGCAAAAAGTAGAATACAACAACAAAATGGAAGGTAAATGCTACATTTGATTTAATCCAGTTGAATATTTCAAGCTCAGATATTGGTTTCTTTCTTTTTTACGTAAGGTTGAGCAAAAAGCGATTACAACAATAAGGTTTATTGGGCTTATATGCTATATTTGGTTTAATTGATTTAGATATTCCAGGCTAGGCAAGCTAATTTTTTACTTGGGTGTTTACTATTTTTTATTCATTTTCTTGGTGTGTTAATTTTTCATGAGAATACAATGTCTTTTTTTTAAGCTAAGGGTGTGTTTACTAAACTTGAATGGGATTGAGAAGGAATTGGAGATCAAAAGAATGAGAGAGAGAATGAATAGGAGTGAGAATAAGTCATTCATATTGCATGTTTACTTGAGAAAGACAAGTTACACAAACTCCCCTTTAAATCAACTTGCTCCAAAAAGATCAAAGTTAACAGCAGATTTACCAGGGACCAAAAACGCAGACTCTCAAGAACAAGGACCGTCCAAACTGTCTTAGGAGGGCAAGAGCATTTGCAACAAAGTTTGAGAAGCTAAAACTCATTAAAATTTGAATACTCACGTGTGAATATGAACCCATTGTAATTCAACTTGAACCATCCATCATATAGTTTCAACCATTTCATCTCCACCATGGTTATTCCCAAAAAGATTTTAGGTCATCTGTGAAACCATCCCAACATCGTCTAGCGACAACGTTATATTGGAGGGTTATGGTTGTTTTTTGTGAAGATCGATATCTATTTATTTGAGTGGAGTCTTTGTTTTCCTAGATTAACTAGATTAACTAAGTACAAAAATTGAAAGAAAAACAAATACCAAAAAAATAGTGCAAACTTTAGTGTACATCATTCAACTCCTAACGATTTTTATATTTGCTCGAAAGTAAATAAGAATCAAATAACTTAAAAAACAATCACTGCCTTAGTTTTTTTCACCCAGGTTGTGAGTCGGTGGTTGTGGGTACATCAGATTCACCATCAAAACCCCTAACGATCTTTCGATCTAGTGGAGTTTTTTTTGTTGGTGGCTCTTTGTTTTTTCGCGTTGATGCGGGTGTGTCTTCTCTGTTGATGGCTCTTGTGTTAGCTGACCTAGACCGTGGGCATTCATAGTTGAAGCTGACCGTGTTTTCTATTTATGGTTTTAATATGGGTATTTTCTAGGCTTTATTTGTTTGTATATGTTTTCCTTGGACCGCCTGTTTGGGCTCTTTTTCTTGTAATGGTGTATTTCTAATGAAAGAAAATTCAGTTGGAAAAAAAAATAAATAAATAATGGCATGTTGTCATATCAGAAAAATAACTAACGAAAGAGTATGTTAGCCAAACACTTCTCTTGGAACGCGCCTCATGCACCTTAACCCTCGAATCTGCTTTGGCCTTCCTTCTTTCTCGTCCATCTGCGCTAGTGTCGGTCTATGGCCGCGCTGGTGCACGTCGTGTGCGGTCGGACGGATTGTGTTCCCCTTAGGCTTACCTTTTGCTTGGAGGCTAGAGTCGGAGGGTGCGATTCTTCATCTTTCTTGATCTGAGGAGGCAGTTACCTCTAGATCTGGGGCTAGATTAGGATGGTGGTGTGAGATCGGATTGGTGTTGGTTGGTAGAACGATTAAAGCGGCGTCGTGGATGCTTGGAGAGGATGTTGAGATCGATCTAATGGCATGATGTTTTCACTCGTCTGGTTTCTGGTTTTTGGATCAGGTCAAGAGATATTTCGAAGGGTTTTGGGTGGATTGATACATGAAGGTGGTGGCGCGATGCAGGTGGAAGGGAACCGACGTGGGTGGTGTTAAGAGTATAAGGGTATTTGAGTCATTTGACTCTAATCCCTACCCTAGAAATTTTATGAGATGTACACTATTCATTATCAACACAATACAAGATGTAGACGATTTGCCTCTTCTACGTTTTCTTTACGTTTTTAGCTCTTTAGATTCAATAAACCTTGATTCCTATCATGATATCAGAGCCCATGGTCACAATCTTGTGCCTTGTGGCTTCTGAGTTTCTTTGCTAGCTTCCGCGTTTTAAATTTCTATAGCTTTGTTTTCAATTTCAGTTTCCCCCAAATTCACAAACCCTAGTATCATATTTTGCTCGTGTCTTCTCAAATCGAATCCTCGAATCAGAGTCTCTAGGCGCGACTACTGTTTATCCTTTCCGAATGAGTCCAACCGAAGCCGTGAAGTCCTCATCTATCTCGGACATCGTCATCGTCGCCCGATCTTCCTTTGTCGTTCGTGCCAACTTCAATTCCTCAATCTGGAATCTCTTTCTCCAATATCACTTTGGTATAATCATCTCTAGCTTCTGCTTATTCTTGCTATCTGAACTTTTCGAAGAGCTTTTGATATATAATTGATGGTGATATGAATCTGGCTGGATGGGAGATGAGTATTTTGAGAGTGAACATCCTTGGGCTTTTGATTTGTTGGTGATACTGATATAAATTTTTCTTCTGTGGTCTTAATTTGCTATGCTTTGGTTCTCATGTATCGCTGCTAGCATCAGATTCTTTACCAATATTGGTAATACCTCTTTAATTGGCATCTCTTTCACTCAATTCATGGATTTTCTCTTTAGTCTTGGATGTTATGATCAATTCATTAGTTTTCCACTTTTCTTGTCAAAGTTTGTTTGCAGTCAACCAAAGAAGGTGACTAAGCAATTTTATATTTCTATTTTTTTGGAGTGGTGAATTGACTTGATGGTTAGACACTACCAGAAGAAAGGCTTTAGCCGACGAAAATAAAAAAAACCAGGCCGACGAATTATTTTTTCGTCGGCTAAAGTCCATGTTAGCCGACAAAATTTTCCTTCGTCGGCTAATTTAAATTTTCGTCGGCTAAAGAAATATTTTTGTGTGCAATACTATACTTTAGCCGACGAAAAGTTTTCCTTCGTCGGCCAAAGTTTTTACTCGTCTGCTATTATCGAAAAAATTCGTCGGCTAAAAGAAAAACAATAAAATGTTGTATAACTTGCTTAGTAGGTTTTAAACAAATACACAACTTTGTGAACCAACTCTACATAGAAGCAAAATTAACAAAAATCTTGTGAAATAAGATGTGTTCATAACGGTGAAATACGGCTATGGTTCAAAAATCACGTAAATCGGGTAACGTCTCTGATGTAGAACAGTCGAAACCCGGTATGTTGTAGATTTGCCGTTTTGTGTCCGATTGACTATTGTGATACTTTTCCGGAAACGTAACGGCCCTACGAGTCAAACTCATTGCTTTGCTATGATATATGGGCCTTTTTGGCCATCCGAGTCCGTTTAGGGCTTGAAAATGTAGTTTTCTTATTTCTGATTAGAGTTGACCGTTTCAATCGAGCCTTTAACATTGTCGAATCCAGTTGAATTTTTTACCATAGACATCTTTCGTCATAATGATTATATCTGACAGTCGAATTTTGGTTTGTGAATTTTAGTCATCGGAATCACAACGTGTCTACTAATGTTGTATAACTTATTTAGTAGGTTATACAACATAGGAAGCAAAATTATCAAAAATCTTGTGCAATAAGATGTGTTCAGAATGATGAAATACAGCTATGGTTCAAAAATCACATAAATCGGATAACGTCTCGGTGCCGATAGTAGCGGTCAACCCTATTTACCGTTATTATTCCCTATGGGGAGCCCTATTGTCGGAAGGTAAATGTCTCAAAATGTTTATAGGGACAGTTGCGTCTCATCTTCGTGAGAGTTTTTCATGTGGAAGGTTTGACCAAACTATGTAATACAGAGGGAGATATGAGCGTTTTCGTGTGATAAGTGACGATGGATTATGGTTGACCGTTTCGATCGAGCCCTTAACGTTGTTGGATCCAGTTGAATTTTTTACCATAGACATCACAACGTGTCTACTAATGTTGTATAACTTGTTTAGTAGGTTATACAACTTTGTGAACCAACTCTACATAGGAAGCAAAATTATCAAAAATCTCATGAAATAAGATGTGTTCAGAATGGTGAAATACGGCTATGGTTCAAAAATCACGTAAATCGGGTAACGTCTCGGTGCCAATAATAGCGGTCAACCCTATTTACCATTATTATTCCCTATGGGGAGCCCTATAGTCAGAAGGTAAATGTCTCAAAATTTTTATATAGGCGGTTGCGTCTCATCTACGTGAAAGTTTTTCGTGTGGAAGGTTTGACCAAACTACTTAATATAGAGAGAGATATGAGTGTTTTCGTGAATTTACAGACTTCAGCCGATGAGATATTAAAAAAGTCGTCGGCTAAGGTCAAAATTTTTTTTACTGTAAACCAAATTTGGAGGAAAATTTTCAAAAGACTTTAGCCGACGAAATCATATATTTTCGTCGACTATTGTCAAAAATTTCATAATTTTCAACCAAAATTTTTTGGCGGTCGACTAAAATTTTCAAAAGAGTTTAGCCAACGAAAATAAAGAATTTTGTCAGGTAAAGTTCTTTATATACGAGTTTTACCGGAGGTGGATGGTAAGAAGTCAGAAAATCAGAAAAAGTTACTATTTCGCCTGCCAGATTTTCTTCTCGGCCTAGTTCCGCCGTCAAGCCACCGGAGACCGCCACACTTGTCCCAAAAGCTTCGACGTCGTCTCTACTTCATTGCTGGATAGGTGGTGCATCGAGTGGCGTCGCCGTGAGGGATAAATCGAGCCCCAAAACTCCGCCGGTTCGGATTTGGTGTCGATCGAATTTCTCCTTCCTCAGGTCACCATTTGGTGAGTTCTATATATGGATAAGTTGAGTTTGATTAGTACTACATTCCCCTAGAATTTGGTAGCTCGATTCGATGTGTGTAGAATCGAAGATTTGAAGTTTTTATGGTTTAAAATTGGGGATTTTTATATTTTGATCCAATTGACCTGTTTAGGCTTAGAATTGGGCTTCGACTTCTTCTAGAAAGTTGTTCGAAATGTTGAGAGGAAGATTCTGTCAAATTTTGGTGGTGATTGGAGGTGGCCGAAAGTTTCTGCAGTTTTTTTTTTCAAAAACCAGCAACTTTAGCCGATGATATTTTAAATACTATATTCGTTGGCTATAGTTTTTCTAAATTTTTTTTATAAGGTTTAGCCAACGAATTATGGCATGTTTCGTCGGCTATAGTTATTTTTTTAATTTTTTTTATAAGGTTTAGCCGACGAAACAGACTATATTTCGTCGGCTATAGTTATTTTTTTAATTTTTTATTACACACTTTAGCCGATGAATATCTTAATTGTTTCGTCGGCTAAAGTCTGGGAAAAAAACCGACGACATATTTTTTGTTGGCTAAACTGTGGGACTATAGCCGACGACGTCTTATTTTTTCGTCGGCTAAAGTCATCGCCGATGACTTTTTCCGAACAAAATCTTAGCCGACGAATTAAGCTAACAGACCGACGAAACTTTTTCGTCGGCTAAAGTGCTTGTCCTGGTAGTGAGAGTATAGTCTGAACGTACGGCTTGTGTGGAGTTATGTTTATTTTGGAGGATTTTTCCACATTGCTGGGAAATTTGGAGTTTGTGTCTATTGTTCCCTTAGTGGTTGTAAGGATGATGCAGTGTTTGATTGGAGTTGTTATATCTTTTAATGGAAAGTTGTGAGGAGTTATTGGAGTGGATGCTATACAAGAATTATATTGTGGTTCTGAATATGTGTTTATGCAATTTCAAAGTCTTGTGAAGATGCATAATTTGGTATCCATTTCAGAGTGGCATTTCTCTCACTTGAGTTATAGACTCTTTCTCTAGTCTTGGTTGTTCTGCACAGGTTCATCATTTGTCTATTTCTTTGTTATTTTGAAGCTTAAAGTTGAAGTTTAAGTTGATGAAGAAGTTAAAAGTTTAAGTTTAAGTTGATGAAGAATTTTATATTTCTTTTTGGGCTGGTGAATTTGGCTTGACACAATGGATGTGTGATTGATTATGTGGCTCTAGAGTGATGAGAAATTTTACATATCCTGGTCTTCTTATTCCCTAGAGATGGTGTTGCATATGATTTGGAGTCACCTACATAGATCGATGTTTGAAATTGATAGTGATTTTAGCTGAAGAAAAGTTTGAAGATAGCTACTGCAGTTTATTTTTCTTCTGTTGGTTAGTACTTGTGGTCTGAAAAAGAAATGTAATGGTGGCTTTGCTAGTATGCTAGATTGTGGAAGATCAAATCTACTCTTTTGGTAATCATTAAAAATAGCATGATGGTCAAGTATGGGGAATTAGTGTTTACTGGTTTATAATGCAGATTGATCATTCTCTCTTCACAAGTAATGTAACACATGCAACAAGGATGATGGGTTTTGATTTGGGATGTTATCTTGTTACTAGTCTGCATCATGTAATTGTTTGGAATCTGATTGTGTACTTTTGTGCAACTATTATATCTGTTACCAAGCATATGGTTGAGAATGGGGGG
>NW_004443399.1:0-1575 GCF_000184155.1 Fragaria vesca subsp. vesca
AATTAAGCGCCGACGACCTCCCTTCTCTTGCCGGACGAACACCAGAGGCATCCCTGGCCTGTTTAACATGAAGATGAAGGCCATGGAGATCGGAGTTGAAGGTCTGGGCAGCAACCTCCACCCAAAACTTCAGACAACATCAATCTCGGCTGCAAACTAGTATTCGGCGAGTCCGCCGGCAAGAGGAAGCTCACGATCGAGGTCTGGTGTCTGTCCGGGAAGAGAAGGGCCGTCGTCGGCGCTTGATCGCTGCAAAAGCAGGGACGTCCGCACTTTTATTGGTTTGCGGACGTCCTCTTCTGATCCTGCCCGTTTATTTATATATATATATATATATTGAGCTAAAAGCTTTCAGAGTTGCTAAACGTGTTGCTTCTGAAGCAATAGAAGCCAGTATACGACCCCGACTCACGAAACTTCTGAATCTTCAGACTGTCAAGGAAGCCATGTATTGTAGAGCTTCCTCATCACAGGCCGAGCACATGGCGTGCTTTCTACAATTCTCAGCCGGAGATTGTTCCGGAGAGATTTGAGGAGAAGATTAAATTTACAATCTTGGAGAGGAAACCCTTAAATTAGGCGAGGGAGATCGAACAATGTGAATATGGATGGCAATAATCCCCAACGGGTAGGGTACCCACGAGTATTCGACCCTAACGGGGAAGATATACGAGTATAAACGGGTAACGGGGATGGGGATCCCCAGTATTCGGATTCTTAAATCGGGTACGAGGCGGGTATGATATTTTGATATTCGTCCTCATCCCCACTCATTAAGGATGAAAATATTATTATATATAAAGGTATGGTTCAAGGGACATTAAATTTGACACAAATTTTGACATTATTTATTAGCCATTAGATATTAAAACATTCAATGGTCTAGATCAATTCTAAATATGATGTCAACATATAACTAATTGATGTGGCAGGTGACGTGGCGTTACAAAATTTCATAACAAATCAAATTAAAATAAAAGAAAGGAAATTCAGAATTTAGAATCTAGAAAACAAAATCCCCTTTGCTCGATAACAATGAAAGAAATTGATAGAACCCCAAAGACGCAGAAGAACATAGACTAAAAAAAAAAAAAAGGAGGAGCAAAGAACCAATTTGTAATATAACACAGATCAAATACGTACATTAATTTAGACAATGGTTCACAAAAGTTATGTACTAGCTTCTCATGTTAGAGTAGTATTGGTGTTCATGCCAATTATGCAAACGTTGCCTCTCATGTTCACTCAATTACACTTTAATCAGCAATGGACATTTACCTAGACAATTGGAAGTGAGGTTGGATTTATTTTTGTACGGTGATAGAAAGGCTTCACTTTTTGCCCGGAAATTCTACCAGTACATAAGCAAAGCGGCATTCAAAGTCATTGGCTATTGCGGAAACTCTTTTTACTTGTTTGTCATAGCACGAACAATATAAATGGTTGGATTAATGCTTAATGATATTATACTCTTTATAGTGCCACTAGTGGGATGTAGTTGAAGAGTTTGATTGAATCGTTTTCATGCCCAGATTCTTTTAGTCTGTGTTCTTCTTCATCTTTAGGGTTTTGTCG
>NW_004443399.1:2043-4354 GCF_000184155.1 Fragaria vesca subsp. vesca
TTCGGCTAAAGTGTGTAATAAATAATTAAAAATAACTATAACCGACGAACTTTAGTATATTTCGTCGGCTAAACCTTATAAAAAATAACTATAGCCGACGAAATATGGCATAATTCGTCGGCTAAACCTTATAAAAAAATTAAAAATACTATAGTCGACGAATATAGTATTTAAATATCGTCGGCTAAAGCTGCTGGGTTTTAGAAAAAAAAAAACTGCAGAAACTTTCGGCCACCTCCAATCATGACCAAAATTTGACAGAATCTTCCTCTTAACATTTCGAACAACTTTCTAGAAGAAGTCGAAGCTCAATTCTAAGCATAAACAGGTCAATCGACTCAAAATATAAAAATCCCCAATTTTAAACCCTAAAAACTTCAAATCTTCGATTCTCTTCACACACACCGAATTGAGCTAAGGAATTCTAGGGGAATGTAGTACTAATCAAACTCAACTTATTCATATATAGAACTCACCAAATGGTGACCTAAGGAAGGAGAAATTCGATCGACACCGAATCCAAACCGGCGGAGTTTTGGAGCTCGATTTATCCCTTACGGCGGCGCCACTCGATGCACCACCTATCCAGCAATGAAGTAGAGACGACGGCGAAGCTTTTGAGACAAGTGTGGCGGTCTCCGGTGGCTTGACGGCGGAGCTAGGCCGAGAAGAAAATCTGGCAGATAATAGACTTCTTACCATCCATCTGCGCCTATATAAAGAACTTTAGCCGACAAAATTCTTTATTTTCGTCGGCTAAACTCTTTTGAAAATTTTGGTTGACCGCCAAAAAATTTTGGTTGAAAATTTTGAAAATTTTTCAACTTTAGCCAACGACTTTTCATATATTTTCGTCGGCTAAAGTCTTTTGAAAATTTTCCTCCAACTTTGGTTTACCACCCAAAAATTTTTTTTGACCTTAGCCGACGACTTTTTTAATATCTCGTCGGTTAAAGTCTATAAATTCACGAAAACGCTCATATCTCCCCCTATATTACGTAGTTTGGTCAAACCTTCCACACGAAAAACTCTCACTTAGATGAGACGCAACCGCCTATATAAAAATTTTGAGACATTTACCGTCCGACGATAGGGCTCCCCATAGGGAATAATAACGGTAAATAGGGTTGACCGCTACTATCGGCACCGAGACTTTACCCAATTTACATGATTTTTGAACCATAGCCGTATTTCACCATTCTGAACACATCTTATTTCACGAGATTTTTGATAATTTTGCTTCCTATGTAGAGTTGGTTCACAAAGTTGTATAACCTACTAAATAAGTTATACAACATTAGTAGACACGTTGTGATTCCGATGACTAAAATTCACAAACCAAAATTCGACCGTCAGATATGATCATTATGACGAAAGATGTCTATGGTAAAAAATTCAACTGGATCCGTCAACGTTAAGGGCTCAATCGAAACGGTCAACCATAATCCATCGTCACTTATCACACGAAAACGCTCATATCTCCCTCTATATTACGTAGTTTGGTCAAACCTTCCACAAAAAAAACTCTCACGTAGATGAGACGCAACTGCCCATATAAATTTTTTGAGACATTTACTTTCTGAAGATATGGCTCCCCATAGTGAATAATAACGGTAAATAGTAGACACGTCGTAATTCCGATGACTAAAATTCACAAACCAAAATTCGACTGTCAGATATGATCATTATGACGAAAGATGTCTATGGTAAAAATTTCAACTGGATTCGACAACGTTAAGGGCTCGATCGAAACGGTCAACTCTAATCAAAAATAAGAAAACTGCATTTTGAAGCCCTAAACGGACTCGGATGGCCAAAAAAGCCTATACATCATGGCATCAGCAATGAGTTTGACTCGTAGCGCCGTTATGCTTCCGGAAAGGTATCACAATAGTCAATCAGACACCAAATGCTAAATCTGCAGCATAGTGAATAATAAGAGTAAATTGCATTGACTGCAACTATCGGCACCGAGACTTTACCGGAATACCGTGATTTTTCAAACGTAGACGTATTTCACCATTATGGTCATATCTTATTTCACGACTTTTTTGTGTTTGAAGGTTCTACGTATAGTTTTTTTTTCCAGATGAGTTGTTGTCCAAATCTACAAATATAAGGCACTTTAGCCGACGAAATTATATTTTTCGTCAGCTAAAATTTTTAAAATTTCGTCGGCTAAAGTTTAAAAATTTCGTCGGCTAAACTTTTAAAAATTTCGTCGACTAAAGTTCACAGACTATAGCCGACGAAAAAAAATTATTCAGCCGACGAAATATTAATTTCGTCGGCTAAAGTTGACCATAACCGA
>NW_004443399.1:4605-6263 GCF_000184155.1 Fragaria vesca subsp. vesca
CTACCTTACCTGTTGCCATCTCTAAACGTGAAAGCTCCAAGCGACTGAAGAAGCGAGATGAGAGACACAGGGTTAGTTTTTATTGTTTATTTTTAAAGGTGGGACCCTCTGGCCCGCTAAGGCCCATTACGACTAGCACCGCCTAGCCCTGCACGTGCTCCACCTAGCCCGCGTAGTTTAAAAAGTGGTTACTTTTTCCGACGATATATTATTCGTTTTATTTTGTCTCTTGTTTTATGTGATCACAGAAATCGAAATCGGATAAAATGGAAGCCGTGATTCCACAATAAAGTCCCAATAAAGTACGGAGTCCCTTTCTACGCCATCGGCGGGTTCCCAAAGGCATCTGTCTCTCGTCGGAAAGTGCTCAACCACCGGAGGACGACGAGACCACATCGCGTTGGGCAACAGCGGCGTCAAAAACGCCGTCGTTCTCGTCCGGTTCGATCCCACGGGTTCTTAGAATACTGATGTCCGGAAACTCACTTCGTTCCTGCTTCAAATGGAAGATTTCCCCAATGATGAAAGTTTGCAGGTAAGAAACAAGGTTCAACTTGTGTGTTCGGTTCCAGTTTGTGTTTCCAGTATGCAAGTCCTTCGATTTGAATTATTCCATAGGTATGCCTGCTCATGATGATACTCTTACTCCTGGATTAGGTTGTACTTCGAAATAAGCATAATGTTGATTCTAGATTGGATTCCAACTACTGTTATGCCTGCTTGCTTTTGCATAGAGTACAACTACTGCAGGGAGGGAGTCAAACAACACAAGATCACACTTAATTTGCTGGCATTAACAGTATCTGGTAATTGAAATTTTCACATGGTTATATTTGTAGTAGACGTGAACTATCCCTTAGTCGAGTTTTTCTTTTGCTTTCCTTGAGAGGCTTAGGCATTATTCTTTGATTTTTTTAATTTTTTTTAGTTTGCTGGCATGCTCACTTATACTGTTTTAGATTTCTCCAGGCAAGCTTCTAGATGAAGGGGTTGTCTGTTTGAATCCAGTATGTGCTCCCAATTCAACTGGCTATTACTTGATATCTGTAAGTCCTCACTATTGCTAGATTGATAAATTTTGTTGCCAATTAATCCATAGGTATATCCCTGTTTATGATGATAGTCTTAAGCCTTGATTTGGATTTATGTTTCGATATTAAGCATACCATCATTTATAGAACCGAAGAATACTGTTATATGCCTGATTGCTTAATAAATTGCATGGAGTACAAAATGCAGGGAAAGAATTCAAAACAACACATCCATATATAAATACATATAATATATATACACATATAAGACCACACTTAATTTACATTTATCAAATTAATAGTATGCTTGCACAAATTTATTTTATGAAACAAGGATTACAACAATGCATGGTATATAAATCATAAGGGACAAGCCAACCAACTATCGTCCATTACCATGTGGCATCAACATCTGGATTTGCATGCTGTCATAGCCAGTTGTCGTACCAATAGTTAAACCACTGGAATTGTGATCACCTCCTCTAGAATCCATGTCATAACTGTCTGAAGTAGGTGACCCAAGCAGGTACTCATTCTCTTCCGGACAGAATTTAGCATTCTTTCCCCACGGATGCTTTGCCATAATTGCCATTCCCTCTAGCTCCATGGCAACTTCTTTCATGGTAG
>NW_004443399.1:7189-10113 GCF_000184155.1 Fragaria vesca subsp. vesca
TTTCATCTTTGCTTTGTATCAATAACCAAAATATTTCAAACACTCAATTTCCTTTTATCTGCTTCATTGTTCTTGAGGATTGTTCATCAATTTATCAAAATGATTACCATGGTAGAATTTTAGCATATTTCACCTTGGCATCCATCAGGGAGGTAGGGATTTCCTTGATAACCCTCTAGGCATTGGCAAATATAACCAGATCGGTCATTGCTGATGGTCCGATCGACACACTTACTATTTGCCTTGCATGCGTAATCATCTTTCTTTTGAGCTTCATCACATGAAACTTCTCCAATTTCCCAATTCAGAATCATGGGAAGCTTTTCAATGTTGGACAGATCTTGGAAACTTGTATTCGGGGAAAAGGTAAAATTGCCTTCTTCCACAATGAAGGCATAGCAGCATGGATTGAAGTCCAGTACGTATGTATGATTATAATAACTGTCCAGTCTGACAGTGTAGTTGAAAAGTCCGATAGGGATGTCAGTTTTGCAACAGCCAACACCGGAGCAAGACTGTTCGACGCTTTCACTGTTGTCACATATGGACATGCATCCGCTCATTAACCACTCTTCGTCGGCACGGTAGCCTCTGAAAATTGCGTAAGTGTCGCAACCAACGGCAATGAACTTGTTTTTAGTATGAGAAACGGTGAAACGACGCACCACCCAGAGCTCTGTTCGAACGTAATAATTCTCGCCCTGGCTGTTATATATAGCAATCGCTGGCTACAAACTACGGTATCTGCATCTCACCCTCAGCCAGAGATATGTTGGTAATAACGATGTTACCATCTCCCAACGTTGCTAATTGGAGGTTCAGCGGATGTGTTACAACGGACAGAAAAGTCTTCTGACATGTAACAATCCTTTTCTATGCCAAACGGATATGGAATGGTGAGATTGCCGCAGTGGTCAGTGCAGCCAGGAAGGGCTTGAGGCGGGAGGGCTTCAGCAGCTGCTTCTGCTTCTTTGTCGCAAATGCGAGGAGAACCAGTACCACCAGCAGTATGGATTGCATACTTGTTTACCACATACTTGTTTACCTGCTTGCACCTATTGATTCAGTACTTAAGTTGAGAGGTATAAACGTTTGAACTGTATTTCTTATGAGTGAAGACTGAAGTTGTGCTTGCAAGCTCGCTTTTTGTAGACAAATGGAAGGAAGAGGTTGTGAACGAATCAAAATGCCTTGGTCGTCTCTCTTATTTCCCGGAGCCACTTGGTAAGCCCAAAAACTTGGTATCTCTTAGATTATATGCAAGCAGTTAATATAGAAGAGATGTTATATCAAAGTCAAGCACAAGTTATGAGATCAATCGGTTTCAAGAAAACGAAAGCTTTGAGGTACCTCATTTGCCAAGCCAGGACCCTTCTGCCTATACGTGATTTGTTTTCTGATCACACATCACTACAAATTGACTGACGGGGCACAACTTCCATTTTCACCGATAAATTTATGCAGTTACTAATTATTTTATGCAATGTCAATGTGACGGTTAGTTTTCCGTTACAGTTGATGACCACGGTGACAAGTTGAGGTAGAAGACTAGAAGTTGTAAGCTGTAACTTGTTTGGTTTAATATATAGTTTATGTCAATTTCTAGACATTAAGATGAAGTCGTCAAGGTGCCAAGTAATCTAATTTGCAGTATATATGAATATGACATGACTATTGGTGGAAATGTTCCAAGCGAAAACTAGTGACAGCAAGCAAATTCAATTAGTGTAATACATATCTACCTAGTTTGCATAGTATGTAATAGACATGTCTCCTCAACTAGAGGACGTGTGAAAGGCAAAGGCCTTAACCTCATAGCTAAGGCAAATCCAGTTGCTTGCTAAGTGTGCACAATAGCAGGGAAAGAACACCAGTAAGACTGTAAAATGTGAAAACGCACTTATCTGACAGAAACAGCCATACTAAAATACATACAAGCGACACCGTTCCAACTAACGTCCACCACCATATGGCATCAACTGCACTTGGTTTTGCATGCTGTCATATGCCTTGGCCTTACCACTGGTTAGACCACTAGAACTGCAATCATCTCCAACACCAACGACGTAACTGTCTGAATTGAGTGACCCCAGCAAGTACTCACTCTCTTCTCCGCAGAAACTAGCATTAAATCCCCTTGGATGTTTTGCCGTGGCACTCATTTCCTCGAGCTCTTTCGCAACTTCTTTCATGGTAGGCCTTTCCTCCCCTTTTACCATCAAGCATCGCTTTGCGAGATTGGCCACTTTCTTTACCGTCTCAATGTTTCCCTCGTTCACTATATCATCGTCAAGAATTTGATCCAACCAACCTTCTTCCATGGAAGCAAGAAAGATGCTTGTTAAGCATCTATCTTTGGAAATTGGCACTTTGCTTGATGTAAAATACGGCTATGGTTGAAAAATGTGGACCACCACCAGTTATTGTATTTATTGTAGAAAAACTATTTATTCCTAACATCTTCGGCTATGGTAGAAAAATAGTGAGGAGATTGGATTTCACTGCTCTGCAACTTAGATTCTCACTATTTGAGAAACCCAACATCATGAAACAAGCAGAGTTTGATAGCTCCTGTCTCCTACCCAAACAATATTTGCCATCTTCCTTCATACAAGATTTCATCATGTGACCCTTATCTGGTTTATTCAGTGAGAAGAAGAAATGTGAGAGAGGTAGGCAGATAAAAATAAAGGAATTAAATTTAATTTACCCCCTTATGGTTTGAGGGTAACTTCATGTTAATCCCTACACTTTGAATTTCATCAGTTTACCCACTGAACTCTTGAATTTTTGTCTGTCGTGACCAAATTCTTATATTTTGTTTGAATTGATCGTTAATTCTAGATACGAGCCCCATTGTTAAGATTAAAATTGTCATTTAACAAAAAAACTAGTGAAAAAAATTAAAAAATTCATTCCTTTTT
>NW_004443399.1:10542-19088 GCF_000184155.1 Fragaria vesca subsp. vesca
AGAAAAAAGAATGAAAGACAAGCCCAAATAGAAAACTTGGGCCTAGCAAAACATAAGCAAATCGGGTTTAAACGGGCTAGGCGGAGCCCAAGTTCGTCTAGGCGGAACCTAGGATAGCGGGCCTTACGCAGGCTGGAAAAGAGAATCGCGAAGCAACTCACTTCCTCAGTAGAACGCCATGACTTACTCCTCCTCCCAGGTGCCAGCCCCATCATCGTCTTCTTCCCCACGCTCATCCGCCACCCGGGCCCACCCAAAGCAACCCGAACCCGAACCCGTAACTTCCGTCACCCGCTTCCAGTATCATTTCTAAATGTGTTCCCCCTATGGTTTCGAGTTTTTCAACTCTCTTTACAAGGATTATGTATGATGAAATTTACAAAGGACAAAACTTTACCTGTGTCCTCTGCTGAATTCGTGTTCCCAATTCAACTGGCAACTAGATATCTGTAAGTCCTTCACTGTCACTAGAATTATAAACTACGATGGACTGTTTTGAGAATCAATACTGTTTTTGCCTTCTTGCCTTTGCATGACAAAGTAACCCATACAACTAGTACTATCAATGCGTTGCTTGTATTGATTTCTACTCCTTGCATGCACTTGAATATAATGGGATGGTAATCTGTTCAATATATGCACTTAATATATGTGGAATGGGGGTTGAGTGTTGGGTAAATTCTTTTGGAGAGTGCATATATAAGAGACCTAATTAACTTCGTATTTATACACACACACAGAAAAGATACATTTAAACACCACGCAATCTGATAAAGGTTTACATTTAAAACACTGCATTACTATTATACAGTCTATTAACTCTATCGCCCATCAGCATATGAATTTAACAATTCGAGTTGCATGCTGTCACACCCACTGGTTGTACCAGGACCACCATCGCCATCAACATTGACAATGTAATCCATGAAAGTATTAGGTGATCCCAGCAAGTGCATAGTCTCTTCTGGGAAGTTATGACCTGCAGAACCCCATGGATGCTTTGTCATAATCATTCCTTCTAGCTCCATGGCTACTTCTCTCATGGTAGGCCTTTCCTCCCCTTTTACCCTCAAGTATTCAGGGTCCAAATATCCAAATGTCCCTTGCACCAATGTTGCTAGTTGAGTCTGATCGATAGGAATGAAACGTGAAGCTCCAAAATCTGACACTTTGGCTGTGTAGTTGTCATCTAACACTATATTCATTGTCATCACATCCCGGTGAATGATTGGTGTGGAAGTGGAGGAGTGCAAGTATGCTAATGCTCCTGCAGTTTCTGATGCTATCTTCAATCGGAGTTCCCATGAAAGTAATGACCCTTTACCCTTATTCTTGTGAATGTGCTCAAATAGAGTGCCCTGGGTTATGAACTCATATACTAGTAAAGGGACTTCTGTCTCTAAACAACAACCTAATAACCTTACTACATTTCTGTGGTTGATTTGAGAAAGAACAATAACCTCATTAACAAACTGATCCGTTTGAGTAGGGGCACCAACTTTGGACTTTTTTATTGCAACCACTCGGTTATCTAGTAATATGCCTCTGTAAACTGTTCCATACCCTCCTTCGCCGAGGATTCTACTTTCATGGTAATTGTTTGTGGCCTTCTCAAGTTCTTCGGCAGTAAATAGTTTTGTTGTCTCAACAGATCCGCCTTGACTAGTGAGCTTTTGTTGTAACAATAAACCACCATTTTCTGTAAAGTACTTCTCTTTTAGTTTTATGAACTTCCTTTTCTTCAGTCCCCAATACATCCATAAACTTCCAGCTAATAAAATCACAAATAGACCTACAGAAATACCTGCACATATAGAGGTCAACAGTCATTATAACTTATATTTGCATAGAACCATTTCCTGAGGTGAAAGTTCGATTGGTAATGATTTTCCTCATATGGGAGGGATTAGGAAAGTGTAAGTCAAAGAGGTCAGTAGACTAGGAAGAGTATATTAAGTGCATACCCAACGAAAGAACTATAAGCAGGAGACGGTTGCTGGAATTGTCTTTGATGCACTTTCCATTCGGGCCATTGTTTTTGTAGCCTTTGCTACATAAACAAGAGTAATTCCCTGGTGTATTTAGACATACTCCATTCAGTCCATTGCAGGGGTTAGCCTCGCACTCATCAATATCTGAAAAGAATACCATATGATATATATCACTTATGGGAATATACTCGGTGGGGAGGTAAGTCTCTCTCTTCTACCATCAAAAAACTCGGTCTTTCTGTTACTGTTTACCTCATTTGGAAAGAGAGGAATAATCGTATCTTTAGAAATGAAAGATGTGCTCCTTCTGTGGTTCTCAAGAATATTATTTCCATGATCAGATGTAGACTCATTTCCATCAAGTTTAAGCCATCCATTACTAATAGATATATTGCTGGAAAGTGGAGCTTAGATGCCTCTTAGTCTTTTATTTCTTTGTTCCTTTTTCAGGTTTTGTTTTGCTTTCCTTTGGTTAGCTTGGTTTCTGTTGTTCTGTAGCTTCTTTGCCTTTGGCTTCGGTTGTACTGGGCTTGCCCTCCCTTTTTCTTTTAATATACTCGTTTATTTACCAAAAAAAAATAATATATATATATATCACTTATGTATAATGTACATTCTCGATTTTCAGCTTTACTTTCCAATCATATATTGTTGTATGGGATTTTCATATTTGATATTTTGATATAGGTGTACGTGTGTGTAGAACTATAGATTGATTACCTTGGCAACCATCTGGAAGATATGGGTTCCCTTCATAACCTGGCAAGCACTGGCCAAAGTAACCAGACGACCCAGACCCAATAGTGATGGTCCGGTTGACACACTCACTATTTTTCTTGCATGCATAATCCAGCTTCTTTTCAGCTGCATCACATGGGGCATCTCCAATTCCCCAGTTAACAACCATTGGAAGCTGTTCAATGCCTAATAGATCTGTAATGCTTTTATTCCCAGAGTATGTGAATTTTTCTTCTTGCACTATCAAGGCATAGCCGCAGTGGCTTGTTATGTACGAGTGATTGTAAAAGCTACTCACTTTCATACCAAGACTCTGAAGACCACTAGGGATGGAAGTTTGGCAGCACCCAATACCAGAGCAAGATGCATTAGCACTGCCAACATTGTCGTCACATATTGACATACACCCGGTCGTGTAGTTCTCATCCCCCCGGTGGCCTTGAAATAGTGCTAAAGCATCACAACCAACCACAATGAACTTGTTTTTGGTATCGGAAATTGTATAAGGAGTAGGCAGCGAGAGCGAGGGGTTGTTGCTGAACAAGGGCTCGTTCATGTCATTGTAACAATCATAAGCTATTTCTTGAATTATTTGCAACTCCCCTTCAAGGGATATGTGAGTCATGAATCTTGCACCAGTGGTGGTGTTGAAATATGCCGAGTTGAGACCATAACAAGTAGTATTGAACTCCGGTCGCAGGTAACAACCGTCACCAATGCCAACGGGTATGGAATTGTGAGGTTATATAGAAAGTGATTTCCCTTGATCTACTATATTACAATTGTACAGATATATAGTAGCTATGCTAGACTCTAGGTATGGAAAACAGTAAATACAAATGATAGCATTGATATGTAATTATAGCATAGAATCAAAACAGCTATGAATTCTTTATGGAAGGAGAATCAGATGGCTCAGTTTTAGGAGAAGATTGAGTCTGTCTAACATCCCCCCTCAAACTTGGCGGCTCTGGACGGACAAGTTTGTTCGAAAGAAGAAGGTGCCGGGTTTTGTGGAGCGGTTTTGTGAGTAAATCAGCTGGTTGATCAATGGAGGGAATAAAGCAGACTCGATGACTTCCAAGAGCAACTTTTTCACGAACATAATGGTAGTCAAGCTCAATATGTTTGGAAAGTGATTTCCCTTGATCTACTATATTACAATTGTACAGATATATAGTAGCTATGCTAGACTCTAGGTATGGAAAACAGTAAATACAAATGATAGCATTGATATGTAATTATAGCATAGAATCAAAACAGCTATGAATTCTTTATGGAAGGAGAATCAGATGGCTCAGTTTTAGGAGAAGATTGAGTCTGTCTAACAGGTTACCACAGTGGTCCAGGCAGCCGGGCAGGGCTTGAGGCAGGAGAGTCGTTTGATCAGCCGCTGCAGCTGTTGCAGTGGCCGCTAATACAGCAAGAATTGCTTGTAGCAAAGAGAGTTTCTTGATCACATGAAAGGCCATGGCGCCACAGATTGTGTTTGTTATGAGGAAAGGAAGTGCTTGATCGCCTGTTCTTTTATAAGCATTGGAAGACCAAGTATGGACGCGGTGGCTCATTAGAAATGTCTTCTTGTCTAGAGTCTAGACTACTAAATTTCCAAGGATCCAATGTCTAATCTGATCTGGTATGCTGTGCTGGGTCGTCCCTTCTATACTGGACTAATAGTCATTGGCGTCCCAAGTCAAGCACGAGTGGTTTGATATATTTAACTAAGATTTAGTCCATTCCAATCTTAATTTGGAAAACATACAGTAATACATATTGGTCATGTTTCTCCTACTTCTTTTTCCTCTTTCCTGTCTGTAAGTGGAAATCAGAATATACTGCAACTTTTACTTGTCTGGTTGAAATGTTCTGTTTAATAGTAGAAAACTAGAAATAACCAAAATTACGATAGTGATTGATTTTGCATTTGTTTGAAATTTTATTTCCTAAACAGTGCAATGCATTCCATCTTGCTATTGCACCAAGTACAAAACCAGGGAGCAAACACTCAAGACCACACTGAACTTAACATTTACAGTGTGCTAAAATACGATTTTATTGTCTGAGAAACTGCTTATATTCAAAAACTACTCCTAAAGAATACATAATACATACACAAGAAGCAATACGCCATTTAACTATCTTCCGTCACCGGAACCATAACCATATGGCATTAACATTTGTATTTGCATACTGTCATACCCTGAGGTTGTACCGGTTGTAAAACCACTAGAACTACCATTACCTCCTGTAACATCCAAAACATAAGCATCTGAATCAAGTGACCCAAGCAGGTACTCATTTTCTTCGGGACAGAAATCAACTTTAGTTCCCCATGGATGCTTTGATGTAATCCTCATTCTCTCTAGCTCCATTGCTACTTCTTTCATGGTAGGCCTTTCCTCCCCTTTTACCCTCAAGCATCTTTCTGAAAGATTAGCCACTTTCTTTATTGTCTCAATGTTTCCCTCATTCACAATGTCATCATCAAGAATTTGATTCAAGCGACCTTCACCCATGGAAGAAAGAAAGATGCTTGTTAAGCATTTGCCCTTGGATAGTGCCACTATGCTTGTTAGTAGCTCCACTAGGACAACATCAAAGCTGTAGACGTCACTTTTTTCTGTTAGTTGGTTAGATTGCAGATATTCTGGGTCTAGGTAACCGAAGGTCCCAAGCACTAGAGTTTGTATTTCAGTTTGACCTGATGGAACCAATCTTGAAGCTCCGAAGTCTGACACTTTCGCCGTATAACTATCATCTAGCAGAATATTTTCTGCTTTCACATCTCTATGTATGATTGGATTTGAAGTTGAGGAGTGCAAGTATGCTAATGCTTCTGACGTTTCAACTGCTATCCTCATTCGTAGTTCAAATGACAGTGATGATCTTTTTTTATGAATGTGCTCGTAAAGAGTACCATTGGTGATGAACTCATATACTAGTAAAGGCACTTCTGTCTCTAAACAACAACCAAGTAGCTTCACCACATTTCTGTGGTTTATTTGGGATAGAACAATCACCTCGTTAACAAACTGATCACTTTGGGTCGGGGCACCACCTTTCGACTTCTTTATCGCCACCACTTTGTCATCTGGTAGAATTCCTTTGTAAACTGTTCCATAGCCTCCTTCTCCGAGGACTCTACTCTCGTGGTAATTGTTTGTTGCCTTCTCAAGTTCTTCTGTGGAAAAGATTTTTGTTGTCTCCACAGTGCCTCCATGACTAGCGAGTTGTTGTAGTAACAATAAGCCACCATTCTCTTTGAAATACCTTTCTTTGAGTTTAGTGTATTGTCTTCTCTTTATTCCGCAACATATCCATGAAATTCCCACAAATATAACCAACAAGCCTATACTTACACCTGCATATAATTAAAATCACAACCAAATTATACCTTTCTTTGAGTTTAGTGTACAAAATGGAAGCCGTGAATCACATAAAGAGTATGCTAGTGCGGAAAGTTGAATGATGTAAGTATGCTAGTGCTCCTGCAGTTTCTGCTGCTATCTTAAAACTCAATAAAAGAGTTGATCTTTTCTTATGAATGTGTTCAAAAAGGGTGCCATGACTAATGAACTCTAAACAACAACCTAATATATTGCCTCACTACATCTCTATGGTTTATCTGAGAAAGGACAATCACCTCATTTACAAACTGATCTGTTTGTGTTGGGGCACAAGTTTTGGACTTTTTAATTGCGACCTCTTTGTTATCTGATAATAAATCCTTTGTAAACTGTTCCGTAGCCTCCTTCACCAAGAACTCTGACTTTTGTGGTAATTGTTTGTAGCCTGCTCAAGTTCTTTTGTTGTATAGACTTTTGTTGCCTCCATTACCTGAGTAGCAAGTTGTTGCTGTAACAGTAAGCCACCATTTTCTTTGAAGTACTTCTCCTTGAATTTGATGAACTTCCTTTTCTTCACTACCCAATACATCCATGAAATTCCAACCAGCATTACCAAGAAGCTGAAAATGATACCTGTATACAATTGAAAAATCACAACGGATTATCTTTTTGAATTTTATCAGATATGTATATTGTGTTTACAGAATTACAGTCTTTAATAAATAATAACATGCTACTGCGGAAGCTCATATTTAAAATTGTAAATCACATTGCTATCAATACATACCCACTGTAATTTGTATGGAAGTATCAAGATTTTTGACGCAAAGATCGTTGTTCTTATCATAGATTGTGTACCCATCATGACATGTACATGAGTAACTTCATTTCACATTTTCGGATGTTGCATTATCACTGCACTTGGTTGTATATGTAGTAGTCGCGAACTATCCCTTAGTCAAGTTGTTCTTTAGCTTTCCTTGAGTGGCTTAGGCCTGTAACATGATTTCTTTTCTTTTTTTATTATTATTTTTGGTTTTGGGTAGACACTTTTAATAAATGAGCAAGTAATTCTTCACTAGATCTTACCAGCTAAGGTTTATTGTCCCGGTTAGGCTGAAAATGTGTAACATTATTGTTGCTTTGGGGCTTAAGCTCTGGTGGTTGTAGTTTTCCTTCACAGTTACTCTGTGAAGTCGTGAACATATAATTCCCTAAAATACCACTAGCACTGATGTACTGTAACACTGTTGGGCTCTATTTGTCCATGATCTTCATTAGATTGAACGGGGAAGCTTTAAAATCTGTAAATTGCATGGCTTCTGTTGTCATATCATCTTCATTGTTAAAAAGACGTTATTTTGACATGGATTGCTTTTTCAGTTTGCAGGCACGCTCACTTATACTGTTTGAGATGAAGGGGGCGGTCCAACTTACTTGTCTGATTCCAGTATGTGCTCCCAGTTCAACTGCCTATTACTTGATATCTGTAAGTCCTCACTATTGCTAGAATGATAAACTTTGTTTAGCCAATTAATCCAGAGGAATATGCCTGCTCATGATGATAGTCTAAAGCCTTGATTTGGATGTATGTTTTGAAATTAAGCATAAAATGTTTTCTAGAATCGATGAATACTGTTATATGCCTGATTGCTTGATAAATTGCATAGAGTTCAAAATGCAGGGAAAGAATTCAAAACAACACATTCATATATAAATACATATAATATATATACACACATATAAGACCACACTTAATTTACATGTATCAAATTAATAGTATGCTTACATACACTTATTTAACGAGGCACTAATAAAAATGAAACAAGGATTACAACAATGCATGGTATCTTAAGGAACACCCCAACTAACTATCGTCCATTACCATGTGGAATCAACATCTGGATTTGCATGCTGTCATACACTGTAGTCGTACCAATGGTTAAACCACTAGAATTGTGATCACCTCTTCTAGCATCCATGTCATAACTGTCTGAAGTAGGTGAACCAAGCAGGTACTCATTCTCCTCCGGACAGAATTTAGCATTCTTTCCCCACAGATGCTTTGCCATAATTGCCAGTCCCTCTAGCTCTATGGCGACTTCTTTCATGGTAGGCCTTTCCTCCCCTTTTAACCTCAAACATCTTTTTGCGAGATCGGCCACGTTTACTGCTGTCTCAATGTTTCCCTCATTCACTATGGCATCATCAAGAATTTCTTTTAAGCAATCTTCACCCATGCAAGAAACAAAGATGCTTGTTAAGGGGTGGAGGCGCTGAAGTCCGCTGGGGTGGAGGCTTTTAAGGGTTTTAAACAACTCTGCCGAAGTTCGCTGGGGTGGAGACGCGTCGTCGGCACCAAACGGTGGCGAACGGAGGGACGTGTGCACTTTAAGCCGATGCGCATGTGCGCTTTACATCCGGCCTGTATATATATATATATATATATATATATATATATATATATATA
>NW_004443399.1:25546-36979 GCF_000184155.1 Fragaria vesca subsp. vesca
TTCTGGTACTGTGATATATCAGGTTTGGAAGTAGAAATCAAAGATTCAAGCCTATGTGCGAAAAGAAGATTATTTGTAGTTGAAGAACTCAAAGACAAAACATTCAAATGAAGTTTACATAATGTTTACCTCTTCAATTTTTTCTTTTGTTTTGAAATGCGCTTACCCAGCCTATGGTGCAAATGATATTAGAAACTAAAAATTCAAGCATCGCACAACATTGAAGAGAAAAATATATATCAAACAGATTTAAAACCATCTATACCTGAAGATAAAATCACTGATATAAAACTTCCATGTCCTAGTTCCAAACAAAAACAACTTCAACAAAAATTGATAGAAATAAGCAAAATTTAAAGAAGCTTCTCATCAACTGGAAAACTGAAAAGAAGTATGAACTACTGGTGTTAACTGAATCAGCTCTTTCCTCTGTCCTCTCAACTCATCTTCAATTCCTCTCACTCATCATGAAAAGTATACCTTACTTTATAAATTGTAAGTAAGTCTTAATGTGACCGACTTGATTCATGTTGAAGTTAAACCCTTGTTTTAGATAGAAAATACAACAAAGGCCAAGGTTGTCATAAGTTCATCAATAAACAGAAAACATGAATGTTCCAGAATTAAATAAAAAAAGTTGCAAGAATATATCTGAAAATATACCTGCAGAGTTGCAAGGTTGTCAATAACCTCCCTTTCATGTCTCAATTAACTTTCTTCTCTCTTTTTTCTCACCTCTTACCTGCACCAATGAACTATATAAACAAACTTGATAAAAAAAATGTGGTTATTCTAGATGCTCATTAATCTGTTGATCCATTGAATGAGGTTATTGCCAGCCAATGTCAACCCATTTTTCCTCAAGTGGAGCTTAGATTGCTCTAGTTTAAAGACATAAAATCAATACACCTTATAATCTAAAGAGGATCATTTTTCCTATCACTTCTCTATTACTATCGGAAGATATAACTCTTCTCTTTGTGAAATTGCTCAAAGGGATAAACTTTTATATTATACTTTTGCTCAATGGACTCATGATCTGGCATTTTCTTCCTTGCTCAATTGATGTTCTTCATGACATAAAATAGTAATCATGATCAATTAAAAGTGGAAGAACTCTCACACCATGACATTTAAGAGTTATTAAGAAGATCCCTCTAACACTCATGGTTTCTCAAGGTCTTAGAGAGTATATAACTATACATGCCATTTCATAATATGGTTTTGATCAATAAGAGAGAAATTTGAACATGGATGATAATTAGAATCTTCAAGACACGTGAATATTGTACATACAGACCAAACAAAAGGATCACTTAGTTTTTGAAGCTTACCCTTGAATACAGCACTTGGAAACCTTGTCCTCTTGTGATAAACAAAAATAAAAGGATCAATTACTTGAAGGTTTTACAACAGTTAAGGTCGAGTGCTAAATGCTTATTAATTTGAAGATGATTAAATAACTTCATAGTGAGACCAAGAACTCATCTTTTCTAATTGCCTGCATATACATTATGTGTGAGGTGATTGAAGAATTGTTTATCTGAAGGTTAAACGGTTCTGAGTAGTCGAGCTTGCTAGTAATAATAAACTTTATCTCCCTTCTTCCTATATGTTGGATGCCAAAACATTTGTCCCATAAAAAGGCCACATATCTATCTGTTCATCTATACCTGCATAAGAATTTAAAGAACCTTCTCCTTCTAGATATTCTCTCTTCAGGTGACTATCTGTGAAACACATAGTTATTGATAAATTATCCATAACACGGAAAACCATTCATAAGAGAACAGAAGCTGCAACATTCCTGAAAATAAAGAAGCAATGAGTTGCATCACATTTGTTAACTAATGTCCACCTTTTAAATGTAGCATTATGATCAACACCTTAATATCTTGCATCATATTCCGAAGGGTACAAATCATTATGATGCAGATTCTCAATACATATGAGAAAACACATAAATTGCCAATACATGTTATTATGGAACATTAAGTTCTATCAGGATATTCATATTATGTGAATGACTTTCAGAGCTGGTTTGTTAAAACGACAGGCAAAGTTCTTTCTATGTCTGTGAAAACTTTGGTTTCGGGATAGAAGGTTATGATGAAATGAAGTTGTGTTTTAAACTCGAAATGTAATGCTTAAATTAGCTCAGAGTATGTTTTAGAAGTATATACTGAATTAAACTCATCACAATTACAAACCTACTGCCAAGCAAAATATGATCACACTCATTTGGCTTGCCATGTGTGGGCATGTCTGTATTTACATAGATCATTAGCCTTATGAGTTTGTTCATTTCTTTTTATTTACTCTATTAACTGAAGATTGTTGTAAATAGATATTATTTAGTGGGCATTCTTGTAATTAACCGACTAGGGTTGTTATTGTAATTTACATCATGGTCTCATCTCTATATAAGAGATGGATCCCTACTCAATAAGATAGACATATTCTCTTATTCTCTTGGTTGTTTCTCTCCTTTCTCAATCTATTCTTTTTGTTTTACAACACGTTATCAGCACGAATAGTTCTAATATTATCTTGTTTTCTATTGCATGTGAAGCTCTAAAAGCAAAGAATGATCTTTCAATTTGATTCATCGAATTCGCTCTACATTGACATGGAAAGCTTTGAAATCGATGATCAACCATATGAGGATCATTATCTAACCAAGTTATTGGATTGGCTGAGTAGCTCCACAAATGACATTCTCCGTTCTACACATAAAAGATGGAGATTATCCGTTCTGCAATGAGTAACGTTTTCTTATCTTAATTCCAATTCATATTTGCTAGCCTTGATTATATGATGAACAAATCACCATGAAGCATGAACCCATTGTCTTTGGTTGCATTTTGAAATCTATATACGATGCATGAAGACCTAAATTTATATTCTTAATTTATTCAGATGATAAATACGTATGTGGTATATAAATTTGTTCATGTTTTGTGATTGAAATAGAAGACATAAAAATCTTCAGGGAGGCCAGTAGCCACCGAAATAAGCCCAATCGCATGCCTAGTAGTGCATACCAAAAAACGCAAGGATGAACGAACTTCAGACCCACTATCATTCTCTGACATTCGAACACAAGAGCTTGAATGCATTCTGGAAGTAATGCATGTAACCGGTAATGTAGGACCATTAATGTTGTCATTTATATCAACGGTTACATATATGGAATATTTATGCCTGAAGCATTTAGTGATACAAATTAACATTGCTCATAATGAGATTTGAATAAAATCCATTTAGAAATGTAACGTCATTTGTATATATAATGACGCGTAACACTGATTATGTTACTTAATTGTGACTTAATATATACGTTTTGTCAGTTACAGATTTGAATTGTGTCAAATTCAATGTCATTTAAGGGCATATAATGCCGGAAGCATTTAAGGGCTTGTATAAAGACGTTATAACTGGAAGCATTTAAGGGCATGTAATGCCGGAAGCATTTACCAAGTTATAACCCATCTATTATGACACAAGCATTATGGGTCAAATTATTGTGCAAATTACGATAAAGACATTATGAGTTTAATCTTCGGTTATACCAATTTAAATTATGTTATTATAATCCATTATGCTAGAAGCATGAATTTTAGTATAATCCATTATGCTAGAAGCATGAATTTTATTATAATCCATTATGCCAGAAGTATTTATCCAATTTAATACCTATATGTAATGCTAGAAGCATTAATGAGATTTGTACTCATTGTCTTTGGTACATACTTAACCACTGCATAAATGATATTTATTTAGTAATTTATGCCATATATTAAATGTCGGTTAATTTCCAAATTCAAATTGCGTCAGTTTTATTTAATCAATTCTCAATTATGTTATCATTTATATGAATTGTTATGGGGATGTAATGACGCATTTTGCCGGAAGCAATTAATGATGCAAATGAATTTATTTTGCACGTAACCACTACGGTGTTGACATTTATTGGTTTAGTAAATACCAATTGTATTGCATATACATTATCTCAATGAGAATTAAATTGATTCCGTTATAATTTAATTTATTTCGGTTTCATATAATTTCTTTCACATTAAGTTTGTCTGTTACGATTTAATAAAATATATTGCATTGGTTTATCTTATATTGGTGAATATTAATGATGTTAAGTTAGAAGCTTAAATCAAGCCTGTATATGCACGAAATTGAGCCAGAAGCTTGATGCAAGCTACAAGGCTAGCACAGAAGCTCACCATGTGTCGCCATGAGTCTATACAATGATTATAATTCTTCTCAAACTAGGCTCACCCAGTTGGATGCGATGTCTAGGCAAGTACTTTTGAGGATGTATACTTAAGTGAGCCTCGCTCCACCACCTCATCATGGCTTACATGGTCGTATACAATTGGAGTTACTGAAAGGGTTGAATAATAACATTGCATTTCTTGGTAGACCATTCTTAGCCCAGTAGGCCTACTCTCCCTCTACGGGACCTAAAAGCCCAACATACCTCTCAGAAATGCCCCGTAGGCTTGTAAAGTATGTAGAGGCTAGGTTTATTTATTTCACTTTAATTACAGTCAATTCCTTTGGTCTAGCAGAATCAAACAAAAGGAAAATAATCTAATGACACTAGTTTTTCGTACCTAGCAATTATGTATGTCTATAAGACTCTCCAAATATTTTCTCATAATGGCTGTTGTTAATATATTCACCATATTTAATGTGTAGTTAATTGCCAGAAGCATTTACACATAGTTACGTGACATAGTCACTATGCTAAATTAGTAGCATGGAATTAATATCATCAATTGCTACATGATTATAATTTGAAAATATATGTACCTAATGAATCGGTAGTTCAAAAATGAACCGGTAGTTCAGAAATGAACCAGTGGTTCATGAATAAATCGAACATGTAGTTTCGATAATTACCCCCTTAAGGAACTTGAAGTTTCATTCTAAAATTCACCAGATATGATCACATCGGTAGCTTTTATCATGTTAATTGGTAGTCTCCAGAAGTAACTATTTGAAGTAGACATCTTCCTTACCTGAAGCAAATCATAATTAGAGAATATTGAAATGAAAAGGCTTAATGCCCTAGAATCTAAATCAAAATTGATTTGTGTTATCAATATTAAGGAACTGAGCATTCTCGTTTGGCTGATGAGGCAAAATACCTCTATGTTTCAAAAGAACGTTATTGAAAGGTAAGTTCATTGAAACCAATGCTTAAACGTTGAAACCACAAGAAAAATGGTGTAATATCTTTGCATAACCTTTGAATGTGCGGCCAAAAGCGTACATTGAATATATTCAAATTTATTAGCTAGTAGCTAAATGATTCGAGCAAATACTAGCTATAGTATTGGAGTTTGATGCACCCAGGAAAAACATATGGTGCACCGTATCCTTAACTCAATTATCACACAGGCATCCCCCTCAGAATAATGGTCTTCTCTTTAATGACACATTATGTCAAGCTGCTCGTTAAGAATGTTGAATAGTAGACCATCACATGCAAAGACTAGAATATATACTATCTCTTTATGCACAGAATGCAATGGAAAATACGTGGAACTATCCAACCACCATACGGACCAGTTAAATATTAATGGTTTTGGTTGATGCATTGACAAAAGTGATCAGATGTCACATTATTGTCCACATGAAAATGCTGCGTTTGCTAAACTCTTACCCATGAAATAGAGGGTACATCACTCGGATTATCCCATAAAGTCTATAAGACTTGATAATGCCGGAGAGTTTACATCGAAGGTTTTCGATGATTATTACATATCCCTTGGGTTTTGTAAAACATATAGTTTCTTATGTTCAAACCTAAGATGGTCTCGCATATAGAACCTTGGTAATGCGCACCAAGCTTCTACTGTTTGCGTCGGGCTATGCAATCTTGCATGCAGCCATATCGGTCCAGTTGAGGCCCACTGCTACCAGTCTTACTTCGTGTTACAGTTGGTGACTGGGTGTGAACCTGATGATTTTGCACTTACACGCATTTGGGTTTGCAGTCTCCGTGCCAATTGTGTCACCACAACGTACAAAATCGGGTCCTCAACAAAGGATGGGCATATATGTCGATTATGAACCCTATCCATTATGTGCTCGTAAGAGCCCTTGACAGGAGATCTCTATACCGCTAGATTTGCGGTCGTCACTTTGATGAGACAGTTTTCCCGCCGTTAGGGGGAGATAAGAATGTGAGCATTCCTGATGAACGACGTGTAGAATGTCTCATCTTGATCCCCAAACCGCACATGTGAAATTGAAGTGCGAAGAATTCTACTTCTAGTTGAAGTGCAAAGAATCCTAGATCTACGTAGTGTAGCCCATAATATGCTACACACTTCACTAGATCTAGTTAAAGTGACAAGATCATATATACCTGCTGCAAACCTGCAAGGATAAATGTCCCCGTAGGACGTATCGTTCTAGTTGGACGAGGTACGGCCATGGCGGCTAACCAGTCATAGTCCCTGCCCAGAAGCGAGGTAGACCATTAGGTTCGAACGATTCTTATCCCTAGAAGAGGGTAAACTTGGCACAAATGAATCTTCTTGCCATCGCAATCTCAAACCAATTCAACTCACGAGATAAATCCGGATTATGGGTTCGTCCTAGAAGAGACGAATTTGGGGGACGCTCCAACATTTAAACCCACTCCCGAGAATAGAAAATCTCGGTAAATTTTGTGAGATATTGAATCGGAATGAGAATTCATCGATGATATGTTTGTATTTGCGGTGGCCACCAAATTTATAATAAGCGATGATGTCGAACCTTACTCTGTTGATAGATCTCAACGAAGAGACGACTGGCTAAAAAGGAAAGAAACAATCCAGGTCAAATCAGATTCCTTAACTAAGAGAAAGGTGTTATGGGCCTGTTGTTCCCACATCTACCCACGTTAAACCTATATTGTTTAGATGGGTATTTGTAAGGAAGCGTAATGAGAAAAACGAGATTGTGATATAAGTCTCGTTTAGTGGCGCAAGGATTTTCTCAACGCCCTGCGATTGATTACGAGGAGAAGTATTTTCCCGTAATGGACGTCATAACGTTCCACTACCTTATCAGTTTGGTAGTTTCCAAATAACTGAATAAGCAGCCTATGAATGTGGTAAATACTTATCTCTATGGGGATTTGAATATAGAGATATACATGAAGTTTCCTGAAGGACTTTTGTTACCCAATGCAAATAGTTCTAGACCACAGAACATGCTCTCCATTTGCTAGAGTAGTTCACTTTAGGGGTTCAAAGAATCCAGACGGAGTTGGTATAATCGTCTAAGTGAATATTTGCTTGGGGTGGGATATATGAACAAATAGATTATGTCCATGCGTGTTTTAAGGAAACAAATTCCGGGTTTGTAATTTGTGATAATTTATGTCAATGACATGAATTTGACTGATACTCTTAAAGAGATTAAGGAAACTGCAAAACACCTGAAATCAGAGTTTGAGATGAATGTCTTTAGGAGACTAAATATTATTTTGTCGACCTGAAGTCGTGCAAAGTGCAGATGGAATTTTGGTCAATCAATCAAATTAAATCTAGAAGATGTTAAGATACTTTGATGAGGATAAACCAAAGTATTTAAGCACACCTATAGTCGTCCGAGGTCTAAAGACACCCATATTATCGTGCAGATAATAACGAAGAGATATTGAGGCCAGAAGACTCATATCTAAGTATAATAGGTGCATTATTGTACTTGGTTAAATGGCCTTGACCGGACATCTTATCTGATGTGAATTTGTTAGCTAGATATAGCTTTGCGTCAACACGCCGCCTCCGTAAATGGCATAAAAGACAATTTTCCGTTACTTTAAATGTATGACGGAAAATGGCTCGTTCTATCCCTAGGCATTATGGAATGGATCGACCGCCTATGATCCTTGGAATGATGTTTGCCTTGTTAAATATGCTAACACGGGTTATGTAAACCCACACAAGGCTTATTCCCAACTGGTTATGTCTTTACTATAGGGAATACAATAATCTTAGAGGTATATGAAACAAAAACCTCTTTAAATCATGTTGACTATTAAGTTATTCAAGAAGCATGATCAATGTAGTAGTTTTACCTAGTGTGTAGTTTTCAGGGGGAGTCAATATTAGGGGGAGTATCCTGAAGCATACTCTTGACCATTGTGTACTATTTTTGTCCTTCGTCCAGGGTTATTTTGTCCCACTGGGTTTTGTTACCTGGCAAAGTTTTAATGAGGCACACATGTAATTAGTCACCTTGCTCATGCTGCATCTTGAAGATGCCTTTATTTGAAATATATGCATTTGCTCATCTTTTCCCTTCGACCACGGGTTTGTCCCACTGGGTTTACCGGGCAAGGTTTTGGTGTAGCAACTATTATGCATCTATCTCCCACAGACTCACATCTTATGATCCAGACTAAACCGTTTGACCGAAATCAAGGGTTCTGACTATCATTGCTACTTGTGTGTTGTACTCTTTTCTCCTTCGACCAGGATTTTTTTTGTCCCATAGGGTTTTTATTACTTGGCAAGGTTTTGACGAGGCAACACCGAAGCACATATTAGAGGAAGCTAATGACAGAGAATACCCAAGGGGGAGTGTTGTAAATAGATATTATTTAGTGGGCATTCTTGTAATTAGCCGACTAGGGTTGTTATTGTAATTTACATCATGGTCTCATCTCTATATAAGAGATGGATCCCTACTCAATAAGATAGACATATTCTCTCATTCTCTTGGTTGTTTCTCTCCTTTCTCAATCTATTCTTTTTGTTTTACAACAAAGATGACCTACATGTATTTGAAATATTTGAATTGGATATCAAACTAAATGAAATTTGAGAGCATTACACATACCTTGAGAACTGACGAATTGGATATCACCCCAAAGAATCCAGAACCAAGAATCAACAGTAGACACCGTAGTGACCACCAAACAGGACCTGAAAAAAGATCACCAGAAGAAAACCTTAATATGTAAAAAGATCAGAAAACACAGTATCAAACTATGGAAGTAACTAATTAGTTATCTATTGCTACTAAATGAATGAAAGTCGGCCAGTCTTGCTTGTCTCGGCTTGCAACTCAGTTCCAACTAAATCATGTAAATACCATTATAATCATACATTCTAACATTAACCGCCCCCTTTTGTCAGATTATAATTTTGATGCTACCATTATATACAGTAAACCAAGAAGGAAAAAAAAGAAGAAAAAATAACATAATAATGCTGATCTTTACACACACATGCTACCATTACCTCTTGTCTGAACATCAAGGGTAATGCTTGCACTACCGAGTCAATTTATTGAAGGCTCGTGATGTGAAGGTGGAAACAAAGAACACAAACTTGCTCCAATGCCAGCTGAAATGTCCAACAAAATAAGTGAATTATACAAGGGTATCTGAGAATTTGCAGGTTAATTGATATTGAACAAAGGGGCTCCTTAGAGTTAGAATGTAACTCAGTAAATCAATTCCAAACATAGCAAATTGGAACCTGAACTCTATAACTATCCTTTTACAACAATTGAAATACAATATGACCATAAAGAAGTTTAGTAGTATGTATATTGAGTCATTCCCTTCATCAGTTTTAATCACTTAATTACATACAACAAAATAGAACCCATAGTAGTAGTACTAACCTGGACTCCTATTCGCTTTTCATCCCTCCTCTTTTTCCCAAATCTAGACTTCTTGTTTTACCTCTATGGAATCCCAGAAAATAAAACTTTGTATTAGTCGTAATTGAAGGAAATTGATGACATGAATGTCAAAGAGTAAACAAATTTTATAGACTTGCAAATGCAAAACTCACCATATGTGCAAAATAAAAGAAATCGATGCTGAATTGAGAAGTGTTTCTATGTAAGAGGAAGACATAATTAAGCCAAATAAACAACTACCAACAAACTGAAATCGCAAAGTTATACAAAAGAAAGCCCTAAACCGAAACCTAGCTACAGACCCAAAACCACTACATACCGCCATTTGAATGAGAGACCAATTCAAAATCGAAAAACAAAACAAATCTAATGATTGAAAATTTGGGACCCTAATCCAAACCAACCCAGATTTCTCACCCACTTCCTTCTTCTATATCCAATCAGTCTCGTGACGAAGAGCAAGAGAGCAACTAATTAACCTTTTACGTGCTGAGATAATGAGATGAGAGTTCCCTTTGCCTCAATATTAGTATCGCACTCTCGATCATTCTTGATTGAGACATTGAAACCCTATTTAACCCAACATCAAATCGAAATCACATTCAAACTATCAGACACTCCACAAAAAGAAATAAAGAAAACAACTTTAGATAAAAACCAAATAACTTCTATGAAAAGGAAAAGATATAGAGATCAATGTGTATTGCTCCATTACCTGAATTAGTTGTTAGTCGAAGGCTGAAGCTTCCTCTTTCTTCTTTCATTTATTTTCTTCCAGTTTTGAGTTGATCTCTGATTCTACAGGAAATAATTTTCAGAATATGAATACTGAAAAGGAGAGAAAAAGAAAGAAAACAAACAGTTTCTAGGATGCTGAAATACATATATCTGATCGGATGCAAACCTAGGATCAAAAACTTAGCATGCATACCTAGAAATAGACTGATAAAAAAACAAAGAGTCGAAGACAAAGACGAACAGAGAAGAGACATCAATTCTTCTGTCGCCCTACGAAGTCGATATCTCTCTCTCAAGATTGCCGACGAAATTGTGTGGGTCTTGGTTTCCCTTCCAATAGTAAAACCGACTGCCTTTTCCATTAATCCCTAAAACATATTGTAACCCAATCTGAAATAGCTACACATACAAAAACTCAGAAACAATATCGATAAGCAGAGCCAATCAAAACTCTAAATAATTTGCTGAGATTCAACCTTCAATCAATTAACCAAATCAGAAGCTTACCTGGAGCTCAATCCCTCAAATATCTCTGATTGCTCAACCCAATCCCCATATTTGATCAAATGGATCAGATCGATTAGTTCAATCGGAGAAGAGAGAGCAAAGAAAGAGAGAGAGAGACGAAGAACAAAGAGCGCAAAGAAAAAAGAACAAACAACCTTGCTCCTTTTCTCTGCTTCTGTTTGTGACAGTTGACGAAGATGCCAGAAACCCAGAACGACCAAAGAGCCTGAAGACGAAAAGAGAGAAAGAAAAGAAAAAGAGGGGAAGATGTCGTGGAGGAGGAGAAGGAGATCCGGGGGGATGGTCATGGTGAGGGGGCGGTGGATTTTCGAGAAAGATCGATATACAAAGAGGTGAGATACAAGCCCGAGCCCGAGCGAAGAGACCAAGAGGGAAGAAAAAGCCTAAACCCGAGCCAGATGCAGGCCTAAGCCCGACCAACACTGTTCTTCAAAACAGTAAGGCGGCGCCAGGCCGCATAGTGTGTGTGTGTGTGTATATATATATATATAG
>NW_004443399.1:37480-58480 GCF_000184155.1 Fragaria vesca subsp. vesca
TTATTGAGCTAAAAGCTTTCAGAGTTGCTTCTGAAGTAGTAGAAGCCAGTATACGACCCCGACTCACGAAACTTCTGAATCTTCAGACTGTCAAGGAAGCCATGTATTGTAGAGCTTCCTCATCACAGGCCGAGCACGTGGCGTGCTTTCTACAATCCTCGGCCGGAGATTGTTCCGGAGAGATTTGAGGAGAAGATTAAGTTTATGATCTTGGAGAGGAAACACTTAAATTAGGCGAGGGAGATCGAACAATGTGAATAGGGATGGCAATAATCCCCAGCGGGTAGGGTACCCACAGTTATTCGACCTTAACGGGGAAGATATACAGGTATAAACGTGTAACGGAGATGGGGATCCCCAGTATTCGGATTCTTAAATCGGATACGAGGCGGGTATGATATTTTGATATTCGTCCCCATCCCCACTCATTAAGGATGAACATATTATTATATATACGGGTCCGGTTCAAGGGACATTAAATTTGACACAAATTTTGACACTATTTATTAGCCATTAGATATTAAAACATTCAATGGTCTAGATCAATTCTAAATATGATGTTAACATATAACTAATTGATGTGGCATGTGACGTGGCGTTACAAAATTTCATAACAAATCAAATTAAAATAAAAGAAGGAAAATTCAGAATTTAGAATCTAGAAAACAAAATCCAATTTGCTCGATAACAATGAAAGAAATTGATAGAACCCCAAAGACGCAGAAGAACACAGACAAAAAAAAAAAAAAAGAAGGAGCAAAGAACCAATTTGTAATATAACACAGATCAAAGACGTACATTAATTTAGACAATGGTTCACAAGAGTTCTGTACTAGCTTCTCATGTTAGAGTAGTATTGGTGTTCATGCCAATTATGCAAACGTTGCCTCTCATGTTCACTCAATTACACTTTAATCAGCAACGGCAATTGGAAGCACTGTTTTTGCAAATGGACATTTACCTAGACAATTGGAAGTGAGGTTGGATTTATTTTTGTACAGTGATAGAAAGGCTTCACTTTTTGCCCGGAAATTCTACCAGTACATAAGCAAAGCAGCATTCAAAGTCATCGGCTATTGCGGAAACTCTTTTTACTTGTTTGTCATAGCACGAACAATATAAATGGTTGGATTAATGCTTAATGATATTATACTCTTTATAGTGCCGCTAGTGGGATGTAGTTGAAGAGTTTGATTGAATTGTTTTCATGCCCAGATTCTTTTAGTCTGTGTTCTTCTTCATCTTTAGGGTTTTGTCGCTTTTCATTTTTTTCCTTGTTCGAGCAAATTAGATTTTCTAGATTGTAAATTCTGAATTTTCCTTCTTTGCTTTTAATTTGATTTGTTGTGAAATTAGGTAATGTCACGTCACCTGCCACATCAATTAGTTATATTTAGAATTGATCTAGACCATTAAATGTTTTAATATCTAATGGTTAATAAATAGTGTCAAATTTGATGTCCTTTGAACCGGACCCTATACACATATAAGACCAACTTAATTTACATTTATCAAATTAATGGTATGCTTGCACAAACTTATTTTATGAAACAAGGATTACAACAATGCATGGTATATAAATCATAAGGGACAAGCCAACCAACATCGTCCATTACCATGTGGCATCAACATCTGGATTTGCATGCTGTCATACCCAGTTGTCGTACCAATAGTTAAACCACTGGAATTGTGATCACCTCCTCTAGCATCCATGTCAAGCAGGTACTCATTCTCTTCCGGACAGATTTAGCATTCTTTCCCCACGGATGCTTTGCCATAATTGCCATTCCCTCTAGCTCCATGGCAACTTCTTTCATGGTAGGCCTTTCCTCCCCTTTTAACCTCAAACATCTTTTTGCGAGATTGGCCACGCTTACTGCTGTCTCAATGTTTCCCTCATTCACTATGGCATCATCAAGAATTTCTTTTAAGCAATCTTCATCCATGCAAGAAACAAAGATGCTTGTTAAGCATCTATCATTAGAAACTGCCACTTTGCTTGTAAGTAGCTCCACTAGGACAACTCCAAAGCTGTAGACATCACTTTTTTCTGTTAGTTGGTTCGACTGCAAATATTCTGGGTCTAGGTGTTTGAGCCCAACGAGATTTTTGGTCCAGGACTCGTGATAGTTCTGGATAACATTTGGGCCAATACCTGTGGCCTTTTTTAATATGAAGCCCATGAGAGGTGGCAAGCTTTGACAGCGAGCGAGGTAGATGTTTGGCGAAGACTTTGCTGCTCCGCGAGATTCGCGAGATTCTCGTTTAGTTTGCGTAGGAGTCTACAGTACTTGGCGAGGCGAGGCGAGGCGGCGTTAGGTGTCTAACCTTAGTCTATTGTGACACGCGTCACGTGGATAACACAGGTCGCTGGCAAGTTGAATCCAAATGGGTTTGTGATTAAGCGAGGTGCTATATAAGGGAGCTTGATGACAACAAATACACACACAATCAATCATACAAAACAACTGCAAGTCTTCGAGCATCCTCGAAACCCTAAAGTTCTAAGTGCACCCCACCTTAGTTCTCAGAGCCCGTCTGGACTCGCCTCTCCTTCCTAATTGTTGCTCTGCTCGCTTCGAACAGTGAGTATCGATTCACAGGTGACTAGAAGTTTGCTCGTAATTCCTCGCCCGCGAGGTGACACCGGAGCTCTCCTTCGCCTGGTTAGAAGTCAAGAACGCGCACCGTTCTCGTTCCGCATCCGCGCGGTGGCACGCCCTGCAAACCCTAATTTATTTTTGGTAGCACAAGTTACCTCTCTACCCCTGCTGAGGATCGTGGCCAAAACATTGGCACGCCCAGTGGGACCGGGAGTATAACATTCTCGTCATCATTGGGAAGTCAGGCGGATCCCCATACGGGAGACCCTCGATTTCTTGTTTGAAACATAAATCACCGCGTTACCAGCCTCACAACAGTGCGGCCTGTCGCTCACTCACGAAAGATCAAGTACTAACTTGGTTCGGAAACCCAGATTTCAGCGAACCTACGATGGCAGAACTAACACCCACTAGCAGTACTGGCCTCGTTACTCTAGCTGAAGACCAAATAACGGCTCTGGTCGAACGCCAAACGGCTCACACAGACCAGGCAACCCGCCAATTGCAGGAGGGTCTTGACTCCCTCAACTTGAAAGTCGATACCACCCGGCAAGATGTCAAGGACCTATCTGAGATGGTCATGAAAGATAGGACCATCTGGTTTGCTAACCAAGAAAACCTTTCTAAGCTCAGCGAGGAATTCAACTTCGTCACCAGTCAAGTCAGGGAGAATAAGGACATTGTGGAAGGTTCACTTCAAAGGATCCAGAAAGAAGTGAACCAGAGCAAGGCGGCTTTCACAGAAACTCTGAAGCTTACCCGCGCAACCGTGGATGAGCAAACCCGTCGCTTGGACGAGCACGATACCAAGCTACAATTGCAGCAAGACGCTTCCTTCTTTGGAAGTAAGAATGGCATAGAAAAGCTCGAGAAATACAAAGAACGACATGATAATCTGAGCTTAAGGGTCCTACAAGTGGAAGACTGGATGTGGTCTCAAGCGCCAAAAAATCATGCTCTGAACTTAATTAGTTCAAATGCAACTGAGGGATCAAGGTATATTCCACCTAATGAACGCCCTAGGGGAAATCCGAAGGTCGGGGCTCAGAAGACTCCCGAATTCACATTAGGGGGCAGTTCGTCAAAGACACCACCCCTTCTACCTTCGCCGCATAGTCCTGGAGTTACACTAAGGAACGCTGGTAGTTCTCCATATCAAGGGACCGGGACACCAGATGACCCAGTTCTAGCTTATGGTAGTTCAGCCTCTAAGAACATCGTGCAGGCCCCTAGCCTCTCTGCATGGCATAGCCACGATCAGGGGGCAGAATCCACACCAGTAACGGCAGCCGATTGGCGCCAGCTCATCTCGAGCATAGTGAAGGAGCACACCGGAAAAGGTGATGCTAACTTGCACTATCTTGACCCCTATCCTGATAGCGTGGCACAATATCCCTTCCCTCATGGGTTTAAGAATATTGTCTTCACCACTTTCTCTGGGGAGACAAGAGAAGATGCGGTAACACACATGGCTCGTTTCAAGGTCCAATGCGGCCAATACGGGAATGATGATATGCTCAAACTCAAACTCTTCGGGACTTCTCTGTCCGGGGCTGCTTTCACCTGGTACTCCAGATTGAAGCCTGGGTCAATAGCAGATTGGCCCACTATGGAAAGACTCTTCCGAGAAACGTACGGCACGATTGAGCCTGAAGTTGGCCTCGATTCCCTCACACAGATGAGCCAGCAGAGCATGGAGTCCGGAGTTTCTTTCCTCCAACGCTTCAAGATCCAGCAAGCCAAGTGTGATTACCTGCTACCTGAGCAGGAAGCCATTAAGTTAGCTATTAGAGGCCTGGAGCACCGCCAGCGGTTGAAGCATCATGGAGAGCGCTTTAATTCCATGGGTGACCTGATTAACAAAGTTGGCAGCTACGAGCTAATCCTGAACGAGTTGGATGACAAAACAAATGCTTCCAAGGGAACTTACATACCAGGGAAGAATCGGACAGTGGGGGCACTAAACATACAAACCTCTACTTATGATCCATATTATCAAAGATCTGAGGAATCTCATACGGATTAGGACCTGGATGACGTTGGCACAGTAGAATTGACTGGCAAGCCATTAGCTCATAAGTTGAAAAACCTGAAGATGACACGTGAGCCAATCACCATCCAGTCCTTTGCATAGACCAAGCCGGAGTACGAGTCGTACACCTATGATGCTAAGAATGCCCATTTGGTCTTTAATGACCTGATAGAGGCGAGATATGTACGCCTGGATCATAAGATCCCGCCCAAGGAAGAGTTGAAGGACAAGAAGTACTGTGCCTTCCACAATGTTTACAATCATGACACTAAAGATTGTGTCAAACTTCGAGACCAATTACAAACATGGTTAGACTCTGGCGAACTAAAGATGAAAACTCCGGGTAGTACCGCCTCTTTGGTCGATATAGACCCTTTCCCGCCTGTAGTTGGCATGGTCAAAATAAACTGGGCCGATCAGGCCGAGGACGAAGATCGACGCCGGGCACCCAAAAGGGGCCGCGAGGAAGGCGACGATGATGCCCGTCAGCCGCGTCGCCAATATACCTACAACGTCGACCTTGCTCACGAGGTCTTAGACGATCTTATTGATGACGGACTCGTCACAGTGGCCGCTTCCTTGCCTTACATAGAGTACAAAGAAGGGCGCATTCACTGCAAGTTCCATAATAGCTGGGGGCATAGAACCTGCGAATGCCAACAACTCAGAGACTAGGTTCAAGATTGGCTCAATCTCAGGTACATTCACTTTGAGAATAAGGGCGATTATATGATCACAACAGTTGACATTGCGTGGCCTCGTGTCGGTCACTGAAGAATAACATTAGACTTGTCACCAAATACAAGTTTACGTGAACCGCCAGGCCGACATCGCAAACGGCCGGCGAATAATAATTCTGTTCCAAGTAGCCGGAAGGGGAAAGTAGACGACCCGGCTCAGCAGTTGGTCGCTAAGCCTGAACCAGACCGCCCCTCTTGCAAGGATAAGGGCAAAGCAGTCATAAGGGACGACAAACCGTCCCCTAGTGAACATTACCAGCCTATGAGTCCTAAGACCCGAACAGAGCTGGAGCGGAGGATAGAACGTATTGAGACATTCGTCCACACACATTGGACAGAAAAAATACCTTCGTCCCCTGCCAAAAGCGACATGGACGTGTCGGACTCCAGCAGTGACCGTCACGACAACGAGGTCCAGAGTCCTCGTAAAGGTATCTTGACCGACCCCTATATTCCCCCAACGTCCAAATCATCAATCAAGGACGGGGTTTGGTACACGCAGCAGGGGGGCAAGGCAGTTACCATCAGCAAGGCCAGAAAAAGAAAACTCCAAAAACGGTACTGCAGCATCATGCGGGCTTTACGTGTTGTCGACGAGGGCGCTGTACGCCCCTCACAGCTCGCTCAGACACCTGAGCGGATGTGGAGGGAGGCAGAGGGTTTGCGCACATTCCTTCAAATGCCGCCTGTCACACCCCCAATGATTTGCGAGCAGTTCATAGACGAGCCAGCACCCAAGGCAAACGTCTTCTGTCGACTCACGGTTCCACCGAAGCAGAACCTACAGCATTCTAGGTCCAGACCGTCACCAGAACCTGAAAAGAGAAGGGATCCACAACCTTCTAGACCCAGACCATCACCGGAACCTCAAAGGCGTAAGGATCCACAACGTTCCAGGTACGGGCAGTTTCCTAAACATGTCAGAAGAAGGGATTCCTCAGCTCCCAGGCGCAGATTGTCCCCGGAACAGGAACGAAGACGGAACTCACAAGTTCCTCGGCGCAGGCTATCTCCAACATCGGAACCTGAGAGGAGGAGGGAACCACCTACTGGTCCTAGGCCTAAGTTGTTAATGACCCCAGAAACAGAGCGCGAACCGCCTCAGCCCTCACGGCGCCGGGACCCTAAAAATCCGGAGGCCAATACCAACAGAGAGCCACCACAACCACATCTGCCTCAGGCACGATCTACACCAGAACCCGAGGCTCGGATGGTCCCCCGAGTGTCCGCCTTGCAACGGTTGCAAAAGGCGGACAACGATAAAGCCCCCGTGATGCCAGATAAACAACTAGCAGGGGATCGGCAGCCTTCCGCTAAGACAGTGTGGCGTCCGCGGCAAACAAAGGCTCCGGAGCCACCAGTGGCCGCACAGGTGCCTTCTAGTCCTAACCTCGTTGTGCAGATGGCTCAGAGATTCCGCGAGAATTCAGCGGATGATGAGGCACACTCCGAATCACGACTTAACCTTGAAGTAGACCAAGAAGAAGAGCAGGCGGATTCATTCACCTGTAATATGGTAGAGGTCTCAGGATGGTTGGCAGAAGAAGAGTTTTGCCGCGAAGCAGACGCTTTCGCGGTGCTCGAAGGGGAACACGGGGTCATACACTCTCCGCTGGTCCCGGTTCACAAACAATTCTCCTTTCAAGTGGGGATGGTTTTCTTCATATCGGAGAGATATGCTCTTCCGCCAAATACAACTTGCAGTGCGGCGGATATTCCAGTCAGCAGCGAGGGTGTCAGTAACATACCCCCGCCATGCAGCAGCGAAATGGGACCACTTCCGGCACTAACCGACGAGGCCCCGCAAGTGGAGATTACAAGCAGCATCACACATAAACAAACTCTTACCTTCTCCACACCAACCTTAGACATGGCCACTCACATGCGGCCACTCTATATCACGGCTGAAATCGAAGGGAAGATGATCAACAAAGTCATGGTCGATACAGGCGCTACGGTCAATGTTGTTACAACCCGCACCATGGGACTCCTAAACATCCCGCGCTCGATGATCTAGACTACTTCTTTAACAGTCAAGAACTTCACCGGTCAGGTGTCCAGGACCCTAGGCTTACTCTTTTTACGAGTTAAGGTCGGGCCGTCATCACAGGTTTACACCTTCTTCGTAGCCGAATGCTCTTCCTCTTACAGCATGATCCTCGGCCGAGACTGGATCCACAGAAGTTTTTGCGTGCCTTCCTCCATGCACCAAGAACTCATGATCTGGGACACCGTGAAGCGAGAAGCGGTCATCATCAAAGCCGACCCGCGGCCATTTTCTATTTCCGCCAACTTCAACGATGCCCGATATTATACCACAGACCTGGGCCCGTTGGACGTACAAGGAGTCGATGACAAAGGTCGCCCATACGGGGTAACGGCCTCCAACCTAGCGCGATGGGGACTTACCCAGGCGAAGGACGATTTGCAACGTCCTCACACCATCGCCGATTCCACACCCCGCTCTGATGGATAGTGCCTTCTCAAAAGAGACACGCGAGGCTGGCGAGTCCTTGTGCGAAAGACTCCTTTCGTACTGGGCAGAACGCGAAGCCTACGACAAGGTCGCGACTATGGAATATGTCGACGAAGTGGTGGACTATACAGATACCAAGGAAGAAACTATTCAGTTATCACCCGCCGCTTTGGACGATACACCACCTCAAGTCCGCGACCCCATCTCACAAGTTGACGTAGGGACAGCAGACAAGCCTTTACTTATTTCCATCAGTGATAGGCTGGCGGAGGATGAAAAAGAAGACCTTCTTACCCTATTACACGAATACAGGGACTGCTTTGCCGACAAGTACGAGGACATGCCTGGTTTGTCCCTGGATTTGGTTTTCCACCGGTTGCCAACTTATCCTGACCGCCGTCCAGTACGGCAAGACGGCCGGTTCATGCGAACTGAGACTCAGATCGTCGTCAAGGAAGAAATCGAAAACATGCACCGATCGGGTATCATTCGCGTGGCGAAATATAACCAGTGGTTATCCAATGTTGTCCCCGTCCGTAAGAAAAATGGCAAAATGCGCATCTGTGTTGATTACCGCGACTTAAACAATGCAACGCCAAAGGATATATACCCTATGCCTGTGGCCGACCTCCTCATCGACGCAGCTGCGGGGCACGAAGTGCTGTCCTTCATGGACGGAACAGCCGGATACCACCAGATTCTCGTCGCTGAGGAAGATCGCCACAAGACGGCTTTCCGATGCCCTGGTTTTGCCGGCGCTTTCGAATATGTTGTTATGCCTTTCGGCCTTAAGAACGCGGGGGCAACATACCAGCGCGCCATGAACCTCATCTTTCATGACATTTTAGGGAAGTTGATCGAAGTTTACATTGATGATGTGGTGGTCAAAACCAAAACACGAGCAACCCACGTTGCAGACCTGCGCCAAGTGTTTACACGGATGCGCCGACATAACCTGAAGATGAACCCCGCCAAGTGCGTATTCTTCGCAGAAGCTGGCGATTTCCTTGGTTTTCTAGTACATCAAATGGGCATTGAAATACCAAAGGACAAGGCGGAGGCGGTAATCACCGCTTCACCTCCCACCACCAAGAATGAGCTTCAACAGTTGCTTGGGCGAATCAACTTCCTCCGCCGTTTCATATCAAACGCGGCAGGGAAGGTTCAACCTTTCTCACCCCTACTCAAGCTCCAGGGGGCAACCGAGTTCGTCTGGGAACCCCAACATCAACAGGCCTTCGATCGAATCAAGGACTACCTTACCAACCCACCAGTCTTGATCCCGCCTCACGTACGTTTGCCGCTTAAACTTTATATCGCCGCGGCTGACTTGTCCATCGGCGGCCTCTTGGCCCAAGACGACGAAAACGAGGTGGAGCACGCTGTTTACTACCTCAGCAGGGTGTTAACTGACTGCGAAACACGCTACTCACCTATGGAGAAATTGTGTCTCGCTCTATATTTTGCGGGATGCAAGCTGCGCCATTACATGCTTGCCTTTACCACGGTTATGATCGCTCAATCCGACCTGGTCAAATACATGCTCTCACGCCCTATCTTACGGGGACGCATAGGCAAGTGGATATTGGCCATGTCCGAATTCTCGTTGCAATATGTTCCGCAAAAGGCAGTAAAAGGACAGGCAATAGCAGACTTTCTAGCTCATCACCCACCTTCAGGGCTCACGGCGTTTCTCGAGTTAGATTTCGCTGCTGTAACACTCGCTCCATGGACCCTTTACTTTGATGGATCACGAACTGAAACCGCAGCCGGAGCAGGGATAGCCATAGAAAATCCCGCAGGGGATCGCTTCTCCTACTCGTTCCAGCTCGATTTCAAATGCACTAATAACCAGGCCGAATACGAAGCGCTCATCATCGGGCTGGAAATTTTGTTGGACTTAGGAGTCCGCGAAATCCAGGTCTTTGGCGATTCTCTGTTGGTCGTCAACCAGCTGGTGGAGAAGTTCAAGTGCTTAAGCTTGTCCATTGAACCATACCTGCGTAAGGCATTTGCAGTACTGGATCAATTTGAAGACGTCTACATCGAGCACATTCCACGCGAGTTCAACTTCGCCGCCAACGAGCTCGCCCAAGTAGCGTCCGGCCTTACCCTGCGCGATGGCGTGCGCGAACGTTTGCTCAAAGTCGAGCGCCGTACCCTTCCCTCTTTCATCACAAGGGGGCAATTTCAAACCGACATCCCCGAAGTCGCGACCTTAGACCCTATCGATGAGGACTGGCGGCTACCATTTATCGCCTACCTCCAGAATCCCATTGATGCCGCTCACTCAAGGCAGATACGTTTCCTCGCATTAAACTTTGTTTTACGAAATAGCGAACTACGCCGGCGAGTAGAAGACGGCAACGACTTTCGCTGCGTATATGGGAACGAGGCTAAACGTCTCATGCGCAAAGTACATTGTGGGGTTTGTGGTTCGCACCAGGCAGGGCCAAAAATGCGTTGGTTGATCAGGCGCCATGGATACTATTGGCCGACCATTTTAAAAGACTGCATCGCCTTTGCCAAAGGTTGCCAAGACTGCCAGGCCCACGGACCAGTGCAACACATACCCAACATTCCATTACAGCCTATCATTAAACCCTGGCCGGGTCGCGGATGGGCGATGGATTTCATTGGCATTATTCATCCATATTCTTCTGAGCAGCATAAGTTCATTATCGTCGCCACCGATTTTTTTACTAAATGGGTCGAAGTAGAACCGCTCAAGGTTGCCTCCTCTAACTCAGTCCGCAACTTCATTTTCCGCAACATTATATCCCGCTTTGGTATTCCGGAGTGCATCGTTACGGACAGGGGGGCAGCTTTCATGGCCGATTCCGTCGTTAAATATTTAAACAACTATGGAGTCAAACTCCTCCACTCTACACCATATTATGCACAGTCCAACGGCCAAGCCGAGGCCAGTAATAAGGTCATCCTTGGCATTCTCCGGAAGATGCTGGAGTTAAATCCACGTGTCTGGCATGAAGAGCTTTACCACATATTGTTGGCTTACCGCACTTCAAGACGCGGCCCAACGGACACTACCCCATATGCTCTTATGTATGGTCATGATGCCGTCCTCCCCCTTGAGATCAATATAGCTTCGCTCCGCGTCCAGGAACAACACCAACTACTTGGCAAAGATTACGTCCAGGCTATGTGGCAGGAGCTTGAAGATCTCGATGAACACCGCGTCACCGCTTTCAATAATCTTATCCTCGAGAAACAGCGCATCGCGCGGTCGTACGACAAAGTCACGAGAGGACGAAGTTATGCCGAGGGCCAAAAGGTGTGGCGCGCTGTCCTTCCACTCGGGGAAAAAACCGAGGGCCGAGGCAAGTGGTCAGCCCGATGGGAGGGACCTTTCATTATTCATCGTATACTCCCCAAGGGGGCATATCACTTACGCGACATAGACGGCACCATTCATCGCAATCCTATTAATGGCCGTTTCCTCAAACGACACATTGCTGGAGTTTGGGAGCGCGAGGATCCTTCCCCAAAGCCCGTCACCACTGTCAATAGTGCTACGCGCCATCGCGTTCTCGCTTCGCAGCCCAGCACTAGGGGCAACCCGAGATAGAAGAAACAGCAAACAATTGTAACGCACCAGCCTAAAAAGGCCAGTGCTAGATTTGGGCCTATTCCAGAGGCCCTAAGAAATAAGTTCATCCATTTTCTTCATTTTCTGTAAACGTGCAAAGTCTAAACACAAAGACAAGTACAAGATTGGGGCCTATTCCAGAGGCCCTTAAAAAATAAATTTATTTATTTTCCCCTCTTTGGCGTTCCTAATACAGATTCCATACGTGGCTTTGCGGCCGAAGCAATTACATTGATGGAAAGGATGAAATGTTTACATTCAAAAACTAGGTCTAACGATATTGATAACCTCAACCCGCATGTCTTGCAGGGTTGAAGAAGAGGCCTCCACCGCCGCCGCGTTCATCGGTTAAGGCGGGCGAACGTCCCGCTTCCTCAGGCCGGCACAAGCCTGGACACCGGGGTCCCTCATGCTACCAGTCACACCTCGAAGGTGCGTCAAGGACACTGGCCGGGGCCTAGAGCACAAGCGGGTACGGAACCTCAAGAACCTCACGTTTGGACAGAACAGCTGGGGCAAGGCAGAAGGCACCTGGACCATTTGTTTGTCCAAACAAAGGCTTGGCCTGAGAGTAGATTTTCAGACTCACTCCCGGCCTGAGAGTAGATTTTCAGACTCAAAAGGAACGAGGGGTAGAGTTAGAAATTGGAGGTTTTGCTTTAAGCAAAGACAGTGAGATGAGGAGAAGGGGAGAAAAACCCATGGCAGTGGGTGTAAAAGACTCGGTTGATGCCTCACTTCAACCAAGAGGTTTGTTTTTATAGGCGAAAGAGGCCGATTTGTCCCTTTGACAAATGTCTTACATGCAGCGATTTGCTCCGAGATGTGAGCTTTGGAGGTAAAGTTGGATGCGTCATTCCATGATAATTGCCCACGCTCCAAGCAGGCAGTTGCATTGGAAACCTCCACCAAATCTCAGAAAAAGATTTTTTCCTGGAAAAGCAGCTTTTACACAAGGAAGATTTGACAAAAGCGGGAAAGATTTGATTTCCATGTGGATATTAGAATATTACTATTTATAAAGGTTCATACAGAAGGGGCACAATACTAACTGGGCCTAAATCCGCCTAGAAGCCCTATACAAGTCTAGGAGAAGGCCTTCTAAGGCCAACTCTTCAGCATCCAACTGGGCTTGGGCTTCATCCGCAGCGGCAGTAGCTGAGTCCAAAGCCTCTTGGGTCTCCTCCACAGCCTGCACACGAGCCTCTGTGTCTTCAGCTTGTGCAAGGTTTTGGCGAGCTTGAGCAAGTTGAGCTTGCAGCTCCGCTATCTGGGTCTCCAAGGCCTCCACTTGCCGGGCATAAATAATACATGGGTTCTCTGAAGACGCCTCAGGAACATTAACGTCTTCAAGTTCAGCCAAAAGGACTGCCATGTGATTGTTTAAGGCCTGGCGAACTCCCTCTTGGGCAGCTGACTGGGCACCGGCATCTTGAACTCGGCGAGGCTGCAGCTCGACAGCATCAATAAGTTCCAAAGCATGGTCTAAGGCTGGGGTGCTGCTGGCAAGGTGGCGAATCAGAGTTCCATGAGCCTCGCGGGCACGCCTCACCAAGTCGAAAACATTCATGTGAGGACCTTGGCGTAGTAGCCCGTGAAAGAAACTCCGGGCTAAGCGAATGATCTCTGGATCGGCAGGCGGGGTGACCCGGGCCCGAAGACGAGCGGTCCGGATAGCCAAAGAAGAAACCGCCTCGCCAGATGTTCTCATTAGGGCCGGAGTAGTTGGTTCGACCTCTGCAACGGTCTCGCTCTCTGGAGCGGATGGCGGAACCTCAGATCGCGTTGGGTCTGTTGTTGCTTCAATAGTCTGGGCCACTGAGTCTGGTTGCAAAGGAGAAGACTCAAACACTGGTTGAATATCCTCTGGCGGGATCGCCAAGGAGGCAGTGAAGTCAGAGAGTAGGTTAGTTCGGTCGAAACCCTCGCCCCGAGCAGGAACCAAGGTAAACTTTGGAGAAGGATCAGTTTCGCTGGCAACGCCGATTGGGGAAACGGGCAGCACGTTCACTTCCTCGATGAACGCGGTTTGTTCCTCGACCACTGGTTCCGGGATAGGGACTTCAACTATCCCTGTTTCTCCTTCAATAGCGGCGAGGCGAGGACGGATGCGGCGGCGAACCTATCAAATGCAAAGTTAGTAAGTCGTTTTTTTTGGCCTTGGTAAGATCGGCTTGAAGAAAATTTGCTTACCAAACCATACTCTTGCCGATATCGTTCTTCCTCTAGCAGCTCTTCCTCGTCCTCGGCAGGGCGCTTGCGAGAGCTTTCTCCGTTTGTTGATTGAGGGATGATGGGAGCAGTCTCACCATCATGTTCCGCCACGAGCTCTTCTTGAGCAGGTGCTTTCCCCTTATCTCCGGTAGCCTCGGGTCTCCTCGCCGATCTCCGGCAGGGTACAGCCTGTAAAGGTAAACGAGAGAATTAGGAGGAAGTATTTTAGTAGTAAAGGCGGTATGAGAATTACATTGGTTAGTAGCTTACCTCGGGTGCAGAATCGTGTTCTCGAATCACGATCCCGGTCTAACGGCGAGTAGCAGGAACTGGCGGGGGTCCAAGCCTAGACCTTGTCAGAGTCCTTTGGCTGCCCTCCGCGCGCTCGCGCTGAGCATCAAGGACGACGCGATCCGATTCACCCAGCTTGTTGTACAGTGGATCAAAGATGGCAGCAAAAACAGCGTCATCTGGAAATTCCCAGTTGTTGTCTGACAGAGATCGACACCAAGAAAGGTAGGCGGGGTCAACGCCTAGTGAAGGCTCAATTTCGAGCAAGTCGGGAGTGAGAGGAAAAATATTTTGCAGCGGAGTGACCCGATCCGTCTCGCCGATCTTGCGCCAGGATGTGTACTTGTTCACTGAATGGAAGAGTGGATAAGGGACCCCTTGGAAAAAGCCAAGCTGCCTGGCGAAGTGATTGGGAGCATAGAGCTCGAAGCCTTGTTCATCCTCGGCGAGCTGAAGGTCGCAGCACGAGGTCGCCCTCATGAAAGTTGTCTTGGCATCCGAGTCCGAGTCGGAGCAAGGGAAGAACCCCGCCAACAAGACTTCAGGGTGGCGCCGGCGGACCATCATGTCTATGGTAGGGGGCGGCTCGAGTTGATTGTACAAGATGGAGAGGCTGGCGAAGAAGGACAAAGGAGTCCGATCCGCGGAGTTCCTACACACAGCGAACCCAAGCAGTTCTTCCTCGGATAGGAACTCAAGTGGAGCCCGCTGGAAGAGCGGGAAATATAGCTGCATCCATAAATCCAAAACCCATAGCGGACCAGCAGAGAGATGGAAGGGCTTTAGGGAGAGTGTATGAAGGGTCCGGTAGAGCGCGCCCAGCACAGACTGCCCTAACCCTACTTCGATCCCGTTGTAGAGTGCTTCGGCTAGTTTGGTCCATTTCCCTGTAGGCTTATGAGCGCTGCCACAGAATACGAATTTATCAAGCCAATATTCAAGGAAAGCGATACCTCCTTCATGACGTTCTGCATGGCCGATGTAGTATTTCCTCCATACTGCATACGAGCCTTTCAGGGCGCGGCGAGCCCCCAAGTTGCAGGAGTACGTGAATTCGGTCGATGCAAAGTCGCCTGGCACATATGGCTTAGCATGGATGGGCAGCCCTGTGATGGCAAGGATGTCCAGCAGGGAAACACTCATCTGTCCGAAAGAGAAATCGAAGGTGTTGGTGGCACTGTTCCATAGACAAGCTGCAGCGGCAATTGGTGCTCGATCAGCATGAGGGGGCAGCGAGAAACTTAAGGCAATGGCCTCGCGGATGCCTGCTGCTTCCCAGATTGTTTGATCGGTCTTTTGGCGAGCCGCATACCATGCTCGGTCTTCCCCGGTGGCGGTGGGCCATTCCCCGACCCGGATGTTTGTGTGAGAACGGGCCTACTGAAACCAGGAGGCGAAATTTCCCGGTTCGCGGCGTTGGGCAAGAATAGGACGGCGCACAGAGTCAGCATAATGGTTGAGGTCGGCGGCTGACAAAGGCCGTGATGGCGTCGGGCCAAGCAGGGCGGCTCCTGTTTCAAGGAAATAAATAGGTGTCCCTTGAGGAGGGTTGTTGCTAAAGCGGTGAGCAAAGTTAGTTGACCAGGAGATCGCCGCCGTGAGGTTAAGATTTGGGTCTCTAACAGCCGGTTTGGGAACCATTTTTCTGGGTTGGGCGAAGTGCGGCGGTGAGGTTTGTTGTTTGCAGAGAGAAAGAGAAAGTTTGGTTGGAAAGTGATGGTAAGATGTGGGGACCCGCATCGAGGCTTATAAAGGGACGGACCGTAACGTCTTTTCAATCAATAGCCGTAGTGAAGAGACGCGATGACGATCGAAACGTCAACACGTTTCAAATTTCGAACAGTCGTAATGATGAAGGGAGGCGATGACGCCGAAACGTCAGCACCTTTCGAATTTCGAATTTCCGTAACATATTTATTAAGGCCTTTTCGCTTATCCGTTGCGAAATGGTTTAAGCTCAAGGCCTAGGGGGCAATGTTTGAGCCCAGCGAGATTTTTGGTCCAGGACTCGTGATAGTTCTGGATAACATTTGGGCCAATACCTGTGGCCTTTTTTAATATGAAGCCCATGAGAGGTGGCGAGCTTTGACAGCGAGCGAGGTAGATGTTTGGCGAAGACTTTGCTGCTCCGCGAGATTCGTGAGATTCTCGTTTAGTTTGCGTAGGAGTCTACAGTACTTGGCGAGGCGAGGCGAGGCGGCGTTAGGAGTCTAACCTTAGTCTATTGTGACACGCGTCACGTGGATAACACAGGTCGCTGGCAAGTTGAATCCAAATGGGTTTGTGATTAAGCGAGGTGCTATATAAGGGAGCTTGATGACAACAAATACACACACAATCAATCATACAAAACAACTGCAAGTCTTCGAGCATCCTCGAAACCCTAAAGTTCTAAGTGCACCCCGCCTTAGTTCTCAGAGCCCGTCTGGACTCGCCTCTCCTTCCTAATTGTTGCTCTGCTCGCTTCGAACAGTGAGTATCGATTCACAGGTGACTAGAAGTTTGCTCGTAATTCCTCGCCCGCGAGGTGACACCGGAGCTCTCCTTCGCCTGGTTAGAAGTCAAGAACGCGCACCGTTCTCGTTCCGCGTCCGCGCGGTGGCGCGCCCTGCAAACCCTAATTTACTTTTGGTAGCACAAGTTACCTCTCTACCCCTGCTGAGGATCGTGGCCAAAACACTAGGTATCCAAATGTCCCGAGCACCAAAGTTTGTATTTCGGTTTGACCTAGAGGAACCAACCGTGAAGCTCCAAAGTCCGACACTTTGGCTGTATAATTATCATCCAGGAGTATATTTGCTGCTTTCACATCTCGATGTATGATTGGCATTGATGTGGAGGAGTGTAAGTATGCTAGTGCTCCAGCTGTTTCAACAGCTATCTTCATTCGCAGTTCAAATGACAGTGATGATCTTCTTTTATGAATGTGCTCGTATAGAGTGCCATGGTTGACAAATTCGTATACCAGTAAAGGCACTGCTGTCTCCAAACAACAACCTAGTAGCTTCACCACATTTCTGTGGTTGATTTGAGAAAGAACAATCACCTCGTTAACAAACTGTTCGCTCTGGGTCGAGGTACCTCCTTTTGACTTCTTTATGGCAACTACTTTGTTGTCCTTTAGTACTCCTTTATAAACTGTTCCGTAGCCTCCTTCTCCAAGGACTCCACTCTCATGGTAATTGTTTGTTGCATTCTCTAGTTCTTCTTCGGTGAAGATTTTTGTTGTCTCCACTGAGCCTCCATGGTTAGCGAGTTGTTGTAGTAACAATAAGCCACCATTTTCTTGAAAGTACTTTTCTTTGAGTTTCTTGAGCTTTTTGTTCTTCATTGCGCAACAAATCCAAGAAATTCCAACGAACAGAACCAAGAAGCCCCCCGTTACACCTGCACATATATGTCAACAATCAATAATGGTGGTTATGGAGGCAAACTCGCAATGAGATTAGAAATAGTACATACTCAATGATACAATAAGCAGGAGCGTCGTCTTTGATTGTTTTTTGCGGATCTCCTGAATACAACTTTGATGATTCGTTCCATTGCTTATGTACCCTCTGTCACACGGACTGCAGGAGTAACTTCCAGGTGAATTTTGACACTTTCCATTGGTGCAGGTGTTTGAAACCTTGCACTCATCGATATCTGAAAGAAAATCAGGAAACGCATTTTATAAATCAACCCAAAATCAGATAGACTTTTAATTTCTGGCTGCAGCACTGAATCACACACACACAAACAAATTAGATATCAAGTGCATATTTCACCTTGGCATCCATCAGGGAGGTAAGGATTTCCTTGATAACCCTCTAGGCATTGGCAAATATAACCAGATCGGTCATTGCTGATGGTCCGATCGACACACGTACTATTAGCCTTGCATGCGTAGTCATCTTTCTTTTGAGCTTCATCACATGAAACTTCTCCAATTTCCCAATTCAGAATCATGGGAAGCTTTTCAATGTTGGACAGATCTTGGAAACTTGTATTCGGGGAAAAGGTAAAATTGCCTTCTTCCACAATGAAGGCATAGCTGCATGGATTGAAGTCCAGTACGTATGTATGATTATAATAACTGTCCAGTCTGACAGTGTAGTTGAAAAGTCCGATAGGGATGTCAGTTTTGCAACAGCCAACACCGGAGCAAGACTGTTCGACGCTTTCACGGTTGTCACATATGGACATGCATCCGCTCATTAACCACTCTTCGTCGGCACGGTAGCCTCTGAAAATTGCGTAAGTGTCGCAACCAACGGCAATGAACTTGTTTCTAGTTTGAGAAACGGTGAAAGGACGCACCCAGAGATCTGTTAGAAAGTTAGAACGCTCGCCCTGGCTGTTATAGCAATCGCTGGCTACAAACTGCGGTATCTGCATCTCACCCTCAGCCAGAGATATGTTGGTAATAACGATGTTACCATCTCCCAACGTTGCTATTGGAGGTTCAGCGGATGTGTTACAACGGACAGAAAAGTCTTCTGACATGTAACAATCCTTTTCTATGCCAAACGGATATGGAATGGTGAGATTGCCGCAGTGGTCAGTGCAGCCAGGAAGGGCTTGAGGCGGGAGGGCTTCAGCTGCTTCTGCTTCTTTGTCCGCTGCCGCAAATGCGAGGAGAACCAGTACTACCAGCAGTATGGATTGCATACTTGTTTACCTGCTTGCTCCAATTGATTCAGTACTTAAATTGAGAGGTATAAACGTTTGAACTGTATTTCTTATGAGTGAAGACTCTGAAGTTGTGCTTGCAAGCTCTCTTTTTGTAGACAAATGGCAGGAAGAGGTTGTGAACGAGTCAAAATGTCTTGGTCGTCTCTCTTATTTCCAGGAGCCACTTGGTAAGCCCAAAAACTTGGTATCTTTTAGTTTATATGCAAGCAGTTAATATAGAAGAGATGTTATATCAAAGTCAAGCACAAGTTATGAGATCAATCGGTTTCAAGAAAAGGAAAGCTTTGAGGTACCTCATTTGCCAAGCCAGGACCCTTCTGCCTATACGTGATTTGTTTTCTGATCACACATCACTATAAATTGACTGACGGGGCACAACTTCCATTTTCACCGATAAATTTATGCAAGGAAGTGAAGAAACTAATTTTTCTATGCAATGTCAATGTTACGGTTCGTTTTCCGTTACAGTTGATGACCACGGTGACAAGTTGAGGTAGGAGACTAGAAGTTTTTGAAGCTGTAACTTGTTTGGTTGATTGGTTTATGTCAATTTCTAGACATTAAGATGAAGTCGTCAAGGTGCCAAGTAATTTAAATGGAATTAAACAATTTCTTTTTGCAATACGATGTCTGGTGGAAATTTTCTAATTTGCAGTATATATGAATATGACATGACTGGTGGAAATGTTCCAAGCGAAAACTAGTGACGGCATGCAAATTCAACTAGTGTAATACATATCTACCTAGTTTGCATATTATGTAATATACATGTCTCCTCAACTAGTGGACGTGTGAAAGGCAAAGGCCTTAACCTCATAGCTAAGGCAAATCCAGTTGCTTGCTAAGTGCATGTGCACAATAGCAGGAAAAGAACACCAGTAAGACTGTAAGACCACACTTGATTACTTACATACAACAATTGCAAAATGTGAAAACGCACTTATCTGACAGAAACAACCATACTAAAATACATACAAGCGACACCGATCCAACTAACGTCCACCACCATATGGCATCAACTGCAGTTGTTTTTGCATGCTGTCATATGCATTGGCCGTACCACTGGTTAGACCACTAGAACTGCAATCATCTCCAACACCAACGACGTAACCGTCTGAATTGAATGACCCGAGCAAGTACTCAGTCTCTTCTCCGCAGAGACTAGCATTAAGTCCCCACGGATGTTTTGCTGTGACACTCATTATTTCCTCGAGCTCTTTCGCAACTTCTTTCATGGTAGGCCTTTCCTCCCCTTTTACCCTCAAGCATCGCTTTGCGAGATTGGCCACTTTCTTTACCGTCTCAATGTTTCCATCGTTCACTATATCATCGTCAAGAATTTGATCCAACCAATCTTCTTCCATGGAAACCACAAAGATGCTTGCTAAGCATCTATCTTTAGAAAGTGGCACTTTGCTTGTTATTAGTTCCACCAGGACAACTCCAAAGCTGTAAACGTCACTCTTTTCTGTTAGCTGGTTTGATTGCAGATATTCAGGGTCTAGGTATCCCAATGTCCCGAGCACCAAAGTTTGCATATCAGTTCCTGAATGAACCAAACGGGAAGCTCCGAAATCTGACACTTTCGCCGTGTAATCATTAGCTAACAGAATATTTGCCGTTTTCACATCTCGATGTATGATTGGTGTGGAAATTGAGGAGTGTAAGTGAGACAGTGCTTCTGCGCTTTGAGTTGCTATCTTCATTCGTAATTCAAAAGGGAGAGGTGATCTTCTTTTATGAATGTGCTCATAAAGAGTATCATTGGTAATGAATTCGTATACTAGTAAAGGAACTTCTGTTTCGAAACAACAACCTAATAGCTTCACCACATTTATGTGGTTAATTTGAGAAAGGATAATCACTTCGTTAACAAATTGATCACTTTGGGTCATGGCACTTGTACCTTTCGACTTCTTTATGGCAACCACTGTGTCATCCGGTAGTATTCCTTTGTAAACTTGAAGGTATAAGGATAGTTGGCAGTCCTTCTATCCCAACAAAACACCTGAAGAGCTGTCTCTACTGTCAAGAAACAAGCTCGAAGTCAATGAACATCTCTCATGGTCTCAGGTATCTCATGCATCTGCATATCATCTGTTTTACACAGAGGATAGCAGCTTGGCTTGCTATCCTGTTCTCTGAGTCCTAAAGTTGTCTAAAGTTTCAGAAGTTCTTATTATTATATTTTAGTAAGTTCTTTGGTATTTCAAACTAGCTTCTTTTGACAACTGAGATTGTGCATTTGTCTTGGCGCTCAAACCAGTCTAGGGTTGAGATCTTTTGTTATGCCAACCCGTGACCAAATGGCTTGTGTCCAAGGCTCCAACTTGGTTCGTATGATACATAGACCAATGTAA